>NC_056743.1:465673964-465778964 GCF_019279795.1 Protopterus annectens | reverse complement strand
TGCTACACTGCAATCTCTTCCAAAAGAGTGAACTAAAACTGCACTGAAAGATTACTCCCTCATATGAGTGTTTGCTCCCATGTACTGCCATTAAAAGCATTTCCTCTTAGAAGCTTTCACTGCATTGTCCTACATGTATATGTGTGTGTGTGTGTGTGTGTGTGTGTGTGTGTGTGTGTGTGTGTATGAATAAAATTAGGATATATCTCTCCCTGGGAAAAAAAACTCTGTCTTTGCCTCTAGTAGTATGTTTGTTATACAAAACCAAGCTGCAATTCTTCCTAATCAGGTCCCATCTTTTTTTCTTTACCTTGCAATTCACTTATTACATCAGTAGGCATATGACGCAAAGGGGTAGACCTCCTTACCCCACTTAAGTAAGAAAGTGTAAAATTTATGATCTACCATATAGCACTGGAAGAAAATAAATATGTCAAAAATACACTGATTGTAGCAATTCAGTCTCTGCTACATAATGACAGATAACAGTAAAACTGACAGAAAAGCAAATGAGGATCTTCTTAAAAATCATTTTTGTGATAAGGTTTATATTATCTGGCATGAAATCATCAGCTTGACAGGTGGAGGCAAGCATGACACTAGCTTGTTTTCGCCATGTGAATTGTAAGATTTTTTGCAGCTTTTCTCAGTAGAAGATCAAACTGACATCTGTTCATCAATCATGAAGATCATCTATAGTTATTGCTCCTAATTTTTGTGGCCTGAGTTCCTAAATGAAGTAAATGATTTGCTCAGTCTTGTATACATTTATGTGAAGCCTGGGTATGATGGAGTTCACAATAAGTTGATTTTTAGATTGCAACAGCACACTAAGCCTATAGCAATACCTCATTTTATTTACATTGCACAAACCTTAAGTGAATGTTCCTACCTTTAAAAATCATGCAGAGTAATTCCACTGTCAAGGTCTCTTTGAAGGAGCATAAATGAGTCCCATTGGCCCAACACATTTTTGGCATACACCCAAAACATTCTTTAGAGTAATATGGCCTTCTAAGTAAAATAATACATTGATCAGAACACCCTGTTATCTGAGAAACAACATGGGTGTTCATAAAGTCCTAACACTGCTATCTCACTGCCTAATTGCATCTCCAAAGTCAAAGTTGAGGCAGCACACTGATGCTGCATTTCTCAACTTTAAAAATGTCTTCAACACAGTTCTAAGGTAGCCTTTACAAGAGGTCCTTCAAGAAACATATCAGAGGATCACATCATAGCTGCATTTTTATGGTGGGAAATATTCCATGGTTTATTTATAGGACTGATATTGCCAGCTATTCTTATTAATGTCACCCTACTAATGGTCCCATATATACATGAGATTCTATCAATGGATGATACAGACCTTTGGTACAGTTAAATGTCTTTTGCTGTTGTGAAAGACTTTCCAGTCATCAATGTTATTTATTTATTTATTTTACATTTGTTGACTGGGATAGTCCGACTGGATACATGACCATTTTCAGTGGATGCCCGGCAAGAAAAGCTCCACAAAAATAATAATAATAATAATAATAATAATAATAATAATAATAATAATAATAATAATGATAGTGCAATAACATGCAAAGAGAGCAAAAGATTTATATTCATCATTTCAGAAGGTCTAACACAGTAGGAATACACTGGCACATGCTAAAGGTTAACAGAGTGAGAAAAAAATATGAAACAGATCATTTCACAAATGTAAAGCACAATAGGAAAATGCTACAGTATACAGAAAGGATAAACTCAGCAGGCATAACTGGACATTATGACATGACACAACAGATGAATGGAATATCTGGCTTGCTAATAGCCTGATAAGTAGAGAAAGATCAAGTTGTTCGATTGGGTTAGTCAGGGTTTAGGCAGGGGCAGAGCCAGTTAGTTTTAAAGTATATTTTGAGGCCTTTTTTAAATAAGGGAAGAGATGTTTCTTGGGTAAGAGTTGCAGGAAGTAGGTTCCAAATTTTACCAACTGAGTTAGCAAACAGGGAAACACCTGCTGTATTGTTGGATTTTCAGGTTAGGACTGCTAGTTTGTTGGACGAACAAAGTAGCCTGAGAGCCTTTTGTGGGCTGATAATGCTCTTGAGTGTTGGGGTATTGTCAGGTTGGTTGAGTACTTTGGCTGATAATGCTCTTGAGGGTTGGGGTATTGTCAGGTTGGTTGAGTACTTTGGCTGATAATGCTCTTGAGGGTTGGGGTATTGTCAGGCTGGTTGAGTACTTTGGCTGATAATGCTCTTGAGGGTTGGGGTATTGTCAGGTTGGTTGAGTACTTTGTGTGCTACTTTAAGCTGATTGAGCTTTAAAAGGGAAGGACATTCCAGCCAATCAAGTTGAATTTGATTGTTGCAATGGTGAGTCCTGTATGCCATACCTGTGGCAAATTTAGCTATATGGTAGTAACAGGAAGATAGTTTTCTGAGGGTAGCTTTAGAGAGGTTAGTAAATGGAAAGGTAGAATCGTCAGCATATTGGATGCAATGTGCATTTGGAATGTTAGTATGAAGGTCGTTTATGAAGATAGAGAAGAGGAGGGGACCTAGTATAAAGCCCTGAGGGACTCCTAGGGTGACTGGGAGATGGGATGACAGCCTGTCCTGCCATAAGACAGCCTGCTGTCTACCACTTAGATAGGATTGAAACCATTGTAGTGAGTGATGGTCCAGGAAGACAGCTTTCAGGGTACTGAGCAGTAGCTGATGGTTGACCATCCAAGGCCTTAGAGAGGTCCAGAAAGAGTGCAGATGATAGTTTGTTGTTGTTTTGATTAAGGTTGATGACACTGATGAAAGATAAGAGAGTTGATTAGGTACTATGGTGTGGTCTGAAACCATGCTGGGAGTCTGTGAGAAGTTTGTTAAGGTAGTGCATTAGTTGTTTGTGGATGCACTTTTCCTATATTTTTGCTAGAGGTGAGAGTATGGCTATGGGCCTAAAGTTGGACAATTCTACGGAACTGCCTCCCTTATGTAGGGTATTACATGTGATATTTTCCATATTGATGGAATGGTTGCCTCAGAGATGGATCTATAATTGAGGATTGAGACTGGGAGAGCAATGGCATCTGCAGCTAATTGCTGGTACTCAGCAGGGAGGTGGTTGGCTTCTAGTATAGTAGGTTTAAGTTTTTTGAGAAGGGCTCAGATGAGGGTAGTAGGAATAGGTTGGAAGCTAAATAAGAGATGAGTCATGGGAAGATTTGAGCTGTCAGTATTGTTATTTGAGGTAGGGCGGGGGGCAGCGTGAGGGGGGTTAGTCTTGGTAGAAGTGAGTTGGGTGGCTAGTGTCTGGATAGTTTCAGTAAAGAAGCAATTGAATATGTTAGCAATAGCTACTGGTGTTTTGTCAAGGGCTGCTGATGGGAGGGAGTGGTGGCACGGCATGGATGGAGGAGGTTATTTATTCCAGCCCAGAACATTTAGGGTTTGTTTTGATGCTTTTGTTGTAGGTGCATATAATAGTATTTTTTGTCTGATATTGATTTTTTAGGGTCATTCCTTATTTGACGATATCTGATGAGGTCTATTGGATCTCTAGAAGTATGCCAAGTGGCCCAAGCCTTGTTTCTGAGTTATTTTGGTTTGCCAGCTATTGTTATCTAGGCTGACCTATCTAATGCAAGGTTTCCTTAATAATGTACACCAATCTCAGTAAAAATGAAACAGCATTATTTAAGACAGAGTATTGTCTTGGCACAACCTGTTGAATAGAACATTTAGTTTCTCATGGGAAGACACCTCAAGGCTGTGATCAGTTTCTGATATCTGGAAGTTTCCTTAGACTGGTTCTTGTATAAAGGCAACCATGGTCATGCAGCATTACTAGCTTCTGCTACTTAGATACTTTTAGTTATCTCCTCTTCCTCTACCACAAACTTAAATGCCTACAATGGCACAACATAACACCTGTTTGTCTATCACTAGCTTAAGTGGGAGAGAGCATCCTTCCATTTTGCTGGATAAAGTTCTTCTTCATTGTCGAAGCCAAAGTTTCTCCATGCTAGGTGCTGTAACATATGAACTAAACATTATTTTTTTCTTTTTATTTTATCCTTTGTTGACCAAGTTAGTCCCACTGGACCAAATCTATTGCTTACTGTGTCTCTATCCTCATAAATCACTCTATTACAGAACCCCTTGTCCCTGATGCATGGAAAGCCTTCTTCACAATCCCTCTCCACAAAGTGGCAACTCCACCGACCCATCCAAGTATTGTCCCATTGCAATACTCTCCCTACTTTCCAAAATTCTTGAAAAATGTGTCCACACCTATTTAAACACTCCTGGACAACAATCTTCTAACTCCCACCCAGCATAGATTTAGACCCCACCACAGCACATCTACTGCACTACTCTCATTCATCCAAACTGTTGCAGACGTCTGCGATAATAGCCACCTAGTTTCCTGTCTATTCCTTGATCTTTCCAAGGCCTTTGATATAGTCTCTCACACCAAAATGATATTTAAACTTTCTGATCTCCATCTTTCTACCCCCTCTATAAATTGATTTTCTGGTTAGTTATCTAACAGATAACAATCTATACTCTGGCAATCCGTCACCTCCCCATTTCTACCCATCAACAAGGCTCATATCTTTACAAACAGACTATACTCCACTACCAACCTCTCTTTGCCTGTACCCTTCACCTCTTTCAAAACCTGGTTCACTGAAAACCAACGAATATTGAATCAAAAAGAAAACTACGCTTTATGTTTCCTTCCTAAAACAATGGAACATCTTAAACCCTCCTTCTCCATTACATCACTTAACAATACTATCATCACACCTGAACCCTACACTAAATTACTTAGTGTAACTACTGATGGTGAAATAAAATTCGACATGCACATCAACCAGTGCATAAAAAAAAATCAAAAACTTGGACTTCAGTACCAACAGCTCTCTCCTTCCACCAAACCCACCCTTGCTATGTCTCTTCTCTTACCCTGTCTTCTGTATGCAGCCCCAGTCCTTACAAACATTCAGTCATCTCTCTTCTCCAAATTAGAACAAACATCCCACAAAATAGCTAGATTAATCTCCAGTCTACCATATAAATCCCACCACTGCCTCACTCTTAAGTCTTTATTTTGGCCTGAATTTCAAAAACAACTTCTTCCACAACTACACATTACACACACTCTACTCAATAACCCCACCTCCTGTACCTCCATCTCAAACATTGTATCATTCTTTAACCCCCGACATCAGTTTCGAACATTTGACAAACATCTTCTAAACATCTGCAAACCTACTAAAATATAGGCAAGTCCCTCTATAAATTCTCTGTCATTCATTCCTGGAATGCCCTTCCCCTTAATGTAAGAAGTATCCCTCATAAAGCCCAATTTAAACATGAGCTTAAACACTACCTATTAAAGACCTGGTCTTGTCCATGTCAAACCTCTACTTGATATTATACTGGTCTCTTCCTAATTCTACTTTCTTACTTTAAGGATGTATCTTATTTTCTACTTGTTTCTCTAATACTTGCTTTACTTCATACCTACTCCCTATTCTTGTAAATGCTGATGCACATGGAGTTTATTGCTGTTACCTGTATATATATTTTGGCATATTGAATGTATTTCATGTTATGTACTTGCTTTCTGCAATCTTCAAAATAACTGTATACAAAGTGCTTCTTATTTGTCAATGTATATCAATTTGAGAGTATATCATTGTAAATATTACTAGTTTTGTGATATTGTTAGTTGTATCTGGAGCTTTTCTCCTTGGGTCCCCACTGAAAATGGGCCCCTGGCTCAGTTGGACTAACCCAGTTAAGAAATGACAATAAATTAATAGTAGTCTTTTTTCAGACAAGACCCAAGATGGTATTCATACTACTAGGGGAAATTTGACCAGTGCATTGAGAAACTTCCCCTACTCATAACTTTGAAGCCAGTGAGTGAGTGGGCATGTCCCATTCCGAGTGCAACGGCGGCTGAGTGGATGAAGTGTGCTGAGGGTAAGATGGTGGAAGGCACAGAAGTGAATGCCAGTGATGTGCAGAATAGTAATGAGATTTTGTATGTGTGAAAGTCAGCAAAGTCAGCAAAATATATTTCCTAAAGATGGTAAAACAGAATTGAGAAGTGAAACTTGTGTTATTACTACCCTCCAGTTGGGAGATGATTTATTGACATAGCTAGTGCTGCAGAGCAAGCCAGAGATTCAAGGAGATGTTTCCTGGAGAGACATTATGGATAAAATGCAAAAAAAAAAGAAGCTGAGTCCATCCTGAAGGACGATGGTGGAGCAGAAAGGAAATCCTATGTAGAAAAAATGAAAGAAGATGTAAGGTGAGTAACAGAAAAGAAAAAGGCAGAAGAGGATGCAAGTAAGTTTATGATTTGGATTTAAAATAAAAAAGAAAGAGAACTGGATAGGAGTGAAGTATGGGACAACAAAAATATATTTTTGACATATATGAAACTGTTAATGAAATGGAACATTTTCATGGGGAATATGAAAAAAAAAGAACTGTAATCCTTGAAATTTATATGTAATAACATTTAACAAGGGAACAAAAAAAAATTCAAACAGAAGTAGAAAGAGAGACTTTGAAAGGACATTTAAAATACCTATGCAAAGAAGAGTTGGACATTGCAAAGCTTTATGATAAAAGGATTTGTGAACCAGTGGATGGGAATGTAATACTGTGTTAAAGATAGAGAAAGACACAGTTATAAATATTCCAAGTATGATGAATGCTAAATGAAAAAGGGTATGGTAAAACACTGGGGGCAACCCATAGCATTTTTGTGGAAAAAGAGGAAATATGATAAATAACTGTGATAAGAAATATATTTCTGGAGAATTGGGTCATAATGCCAAAAAATGTGAACTGAAATGTTATGAATGTAATAAAATTGGGCATTTATGGGTGGATTGTAAAACTGAAACTAATTATAAGGAAAGTTAAGAAAAAAGAATAGAAAGTAAGCAGAGAAGAAATGATAGAAGTGGTGTAAGTAGAATATAAATTAGATAAAGAAAACAAAGAAAGAAAGAAATAAAAAGGAGAAAATAGTGGAAGGTTCTAAAATAAGTGATGAGCAAGAGATATATTAGGAAGTGGTGAAAGGCAAAAACTATTATATTATACTGGATTTCATACATTAGATCGAAGGTTCACTACTTCAAAATAGTGTATGGAATACACACTGCAGTGAAAGTGCACTTAATCAAAAGTGCACTTACGCGAAGTTGAGTACAATGACCGGGAGTTGTACTGAACTTCCGTGCAGTACTCACGGACCTTAGGGTTAGGGCACAGGTCATGGTAAGGGGATAGCCCTATGGGCTATCCCCTTACCATGAACTGTGCCCTAACCCTAAGGTCCATGAAGACTGCAGCGCAGTCAAGGACATGGCAATGTCCTCCACTATGGTGCGGTAGTCACGAACCTTAGGGTTAGGGCATGGGTTAGGATAAGGGGATAGCTTTACTAACTATCCCCTTACCCTAACCCATGCCCTAACCCTAAGGTCCATGCGTATCACACCATAGTGGAGGACATAGCTTGTTTTTTGATGTCCTCCGCTGTGCTGCGGTACTTTCGGTGAAGTGTACTTTTGCAGAAGTTCGCTTTCATTAAAGTGAACTTTTGCATAAGTGAGGCTTCCTATTACAAGTTCTAAGTTGCGAACTTTCGTTCTTGCAATAGGAATCCATTATATTATATTATATCATAAATTATTATATTTTTAAAAGCATGGGAAATGGATGGGAAATAAAATAAACTTATTCTTTATAGAAAGTTAAGGAAAAGGGAAAGTAATAATTTTAGAGTGTTTTTTGAATGTAAATAGCATTAACAACACAGTGAGAAACACATGGGGGGTTGTAATAGTTAAATGAATGTGATGTATATAATTGTATTTGAAGATGCAAGATTCTTAACAAGTGAAGAAACATTACAAACAGAAAAAATATGGATGGGGAGATAATTTGGGAAATAACTGCTGCTCTGGAATAGGTGTATTTTGCAGAAATATAGTAAAAATATCAGCTATAACTTCAGTAAGAATGGGGATATTAACTATTGTGGATTTAAAATGGAAAGAACCACTACATAGCATAATAACATTACATGCTTATATTCCCTGTAAAGAAAGGGAGTGTTTATTCCCACATATTCTAGACTATGTGATGATAAATATGAACATTATAGTGACAGGAGATTTTAATTGTGATATAAAAGGCATATGTAAAAAGAATGGAAACAGTGTCAGAAAATGATAAAAGTTATGAGATGTGCTAAATTAATTCATTTGGATAAAATAATTATGGACTTACAGACAGGATATTTACCAAATAGAAATAGATTACTTCATAGTATCAAAAAGATTAACTATAGATTTTTTTTCCTGGTCACCTAACAATATGGCTAGAGATAAAGGAAAACAAGTCACATATAAAAATAGGCAAAGGAATAAAAGGGTTAAATGAGAAAACATGGGATGAAGAAGGAAAGAGATTAATAATAAAGTTATGGAACAATTGTATTACTATGAAAGCATTTTATAAAAAATGTCTTGAATATTAGTTGACTTTAGAAATAAAATATTAAAAAAAATGTTTCATACTCTGGCAGTATGATGTGAGAAAAGCAGTCGGAAGAGTATAGGAGAGTACATAATGATGCATTGGAAGATTTATATAATCAGTTATTATACAAGAAAATATATTTATTGCATGAAAAAGAGAAGCATAAGTAACATATTTAAGTACATTGGAAAACAAGATAGGAGTGCAATAAGATAAATGAAAAATATAAAATGAGAAATAGAAAAAAATCCAGGAACAGATAATGAATATTGTAGTAGAATATATACAATAAATATTTAAAGAAAAAAAAAGAAGAAATTGAAAATAATATGTGAACTAAAAAAGTTTTCAGAGGAAGAAAATAAAGAATTTGAAAAGGAGATTTTTTTATATGATTTAGAAAAAGTATTAGAACAACTGAATATAGATTCAGCAGCAGGACCAAATGGAGTAGGATAGAATATGAAATGTATAAAAATTTAATGGAATGGCAAAATAATATGTTTTAAAGATTTTGAATGACTGGCTAAATAAAGGTTATGTGTATAGAGAATTACATAGTGAAATACTTACATTTATTTGGAAAAAAAAGAAGACAAATGTCAACTAAAAAATTGAAGACAAATAGTAGTGAATAATAATGACTATAAGATCTTTATGAAAACAACACAGATGAGATTTTGAAATAAGATGGAGAACAGTGTGTACAGCGTAAAGGGGAAGGGATGTCAAGAATTATTAACAACAGTGAGATGGATTGTGGATGATATTACACATAGAAGAAAATAAGCTCGACTTATGATAGGAGGTCTTAATATATTGCATTTGATACAATAGGACAAGAATTTTTATGGCTGATAGTGAAATAAAGCAATATAAATGAAAGAATTAGGAAATCATGTATGTCCACCTATAGCAATAATAATATAGAAATGTTAGTAAATGGTTGGTTAAGTAAAGAGGTACATATGAGGAAACATATAAAATAGAGATGCCCAGTCAGTAATATTTTGTTTTAGTTACAAATGTGATTGTATGTAAAATAAAAGTAAAATTAAGGAGGCTGAAAATGTAATTCCTGAAATTAGCTAAGAATTCCAGTTTTGATAACTTGATAACTTGAGCAACAGATGTAGTAATTGCTGCAAAAAAAAGATTTTTATAAAAGATGTAATATTTGTCTAAATAAACAAAAAGAAAAATAAAGGATTAGGTGATGTATTTAAGATGGGAGAATACATTTTGCAATGAATAAAATCTCTGTGTTAAATATAAACTTTGGGAATAAGAATGTAAGTAGAATTTAATGGGAAAATAAATAAAATAGTTTTATTTTCTGGAAAAGGGTTGATTTCATAAATTTAGTATTAATTGTGAAATGGCATATATATTCAATGCATTTATGTTGCCAACAATATTTGAAAAGAGAATTATAGTAGATGATTGTTTTATTCATATTGGGTTCTAGACTGAATCCTGTAAAATGGGAGTTTTGTATGTAAATAAGGATTAGGATTAATTAAACCAGTGGTATATGCTGTTTCATTAAATTTATATAAAGTGTTAAATTTGACAAAGGAACAATATGAAAGATTAGTTGTAAAAATACTTAAATGTAAGCATGATAAATTTTGTGGTATGGTAAGAAAGAACAAAAGAGAAAAAAATGTATAAACAAAGAGAGGAAATGTTATCAAAAATATTAATGTGGAAAATAAAAATTGATGAAATAGAACAGGAGACAAATGTATGGTATAAGACTATTATTTTAAACCATGGGAAAGTATAGCAGAAGGAACATTTAAATTTATAAAGATAAGAAATGGTGTAATAAGAAAGAAAAATGTCAAGGTTTTTTGTGGAGATTGGTAAGAGATAAATCACTAATGCATATAAAATGAAAAGTGAAAGAATATGTTCACATTGTTGGGGAGAGGAAGCTACTGAAGATGTTTTTTTCTGAAATGTCAAAGATTAATGAAATTATGGGAAAAGTTATGTAAAGAAAATTTCTTTGAAGATATAAATGAAGATTAGCATGTGGGTATTACACTAAATAATGTGTTAAATGTGTAGATATTTTTTTTTTAAAGTTATATGGGTTATATAGAATAAAAGTATAAATGAAATTATGTTTAATGGAAATGGCTTTTAACAGCAATATTGAGTAAAATCAGATGGTGGTTATGGAAAAAAGAGTGGAGATCTAATAAAGATAAAAACTTGATATTATAAAGCGTGAATAAAACAAAAGAAATGAATATTGTCTATTTCTATATTTATAAATATGTAAATATTTACTAAATAATCATGGGATAATGGGGGAATACTAGGTTAATGGCCCTATGGCCCTTACAACCCCAGCCAAGTTCAAACCTTGTTGCAGAGATTGTTTAGAGCAGACATGAAAATCAGCACCTAATACCCCTGTCCAAGATGGACACAGGTTGAACCTCTAGGGTGGATTTCCAGTTACCCATCCAATGAAATGCTCCACTTAACATGAATTGGAAGCCTGTTCCAAAAGTGAGACAACCTCTGGGAGATAAGTCTGTCCCACCAGCAGGTTGTGCTGATGTCACATACCAGGTTTCGGTCTTTAGAGTTAGCAACCCATGTGCCATTTGACTTGCGAATGACTTTCCATTAAGGCAGGGTCAGGGGTTGCCATACATGCAAGGCACAAGTTGCCTCTGAGTACTCTGTATGAGACAGAGTAAAGTGACAGGGATTGCAGTCTATCCGCATATGACAGATGATGGAGACCTGAATTTTCTTTTTAAGGAGCCTTTGTTGTCTCTCCAATTGCTGCAGATGCTTGGAAAGGTACATACCAAAAGGATTGTTCTACTCTATTATTGGTCTTATGAGGGAAGAATACTGGGGGTTATAACCTCTTTTTTTCTGGAAGCAATGCCCTTACTTATAAAATAAGTGATATCAAATGCTCTTCTTACCACTGTGGAGACATTGTGATCAAAGGTAAGGTTGTTGTCACCTGTGCCCAGTTCTCACCACTGAATGCATGCTTAATTTATTGCTATTGATGTGAAAGTTTGCAAGGACATTACCCTTGCCAAAGGGGATGATAAAGCATTTTCTTACATTGAGTTTAAGACCTTGACATTGACACCAATCATTAGTCTGTGTAAATCCCTCTTGCAGCATGTTGCCACTGTTTGGGGACTTAGTGATTGCTCCCAGGTTACAGTTGTCAATAACTTTGTCTGCCACAGACCTTTAGTTCTTGTCTGGACTTCAGAAAGGTAGATTCTGAACAGTAGATGTCCCAAAACAGATCCTTGTGGAACACCACTGGTTATGGGTCTGCTGGAGGAGGTGGAGTCCCCTATTTTCACTTTATGAGATCTATCCGTGAGCCAGTTTGCAACCCACCTGACAATATATGTGTTGATACCCAACTGGGTGAGTTTATCAATAATGCCTGAGTAGCGGATTTTGTCAAAGGCTTGGCTAAGTCTAGGTTGATGGTATGCACTGATTTACCCTTGTCTAAAGCTTTGGTGACTGACTCAAAGAAGTCCAGCAAGTTTAACAGTCATTGTCTCTCTTTGACAAAGCCAAACTGAATGAGGTCAAGCATACAGAGATTTCCTATATCCTTGTTGATAAGGTCCATGATGATACACATTCTATGGCCTTGCAGATAAGGCTGTTCAGGCTAATGGGTCTATAGTTCCAGGGGTCAGTGGATGCACACCCTTTGTGTAAAGGGTTGATGGTAGCAGTTTTCTAGTTCCCTGGGATGAAGCCAGTGCTTAGGCTGTGATTCAAAAGAAGGGTCTATATTAGATCACCGAATGCTTAAAAAAGTGAACAGTGATTAATCGACCCTATGTAAGCAAAAGTTTACAATTTCGAACTGTCAGAACAGCAATTTTTTTCCTAAGGGAAAAAAATCACTGTTCCAACTAAAAAAAAAAAAAAACACTTTAAACATTACATTAAGGGCCCCCCCACACCCCTACTTAAATATAGCAACTCCAAGACCACACTACAGTTCTGAAAATGGCAAAGTAACAAAGCAACCAAACAAATTCTTTCCCAGGGAAAGAATTCACTTAAAAGCAGCTTCGATATTTTCCTGTATCAGGCTTTTGAGTTCGACCAAGTCACATTCGAAAGAATGTGTCTTCGGTCTTCTAATAGGGAACCAAAAAGAATACCCAGTGGTGTTGCTAATTCCTGTTTTAACCCATGTAGAACACAACCTGAGATGTTATCTGTTCGCACAGAGGCTGTATTTTTGGCCTTGGAAAGGGCATTTAAGACCTGCTCTCTAGAGATACTAGGTGGTGGACAGGTGACAGGGTGCTTTGCCAAAGTAGTTAGAAAGACCTTCCACATTGCCCACCTGATCATGAAGGGATTCACATCTAGGTCAAGGGAGGTCATCATCCCCCTGTACTCATCACTCATCAGACCAATGATCGAGTACAATGCCCCATTCGGGATGTATCTGACCCGACACCTGCAGCAGCTGGAAAGGCCCCAAAAGTTCCTCACCAAAAGGATAAAGGGTCTCAAAAATATGTCTTATGCTGGCCGACTGAAGGAACTCCAGCTCTATTCAGTCGCTTACCGTCTGCTCAGAGGTGACCTGTGCCTGACATACAAGGCCATGTCCAACCCTGAATTGATGAACATGCTTCACCTCAAAAAATCGAGATCCCTCAGAACTACAAGGGCGGGAGACTTAAACCTTGACACGGTTATCAATAGGATGTGCTGGAGGGACAGATTCATCACCCAGAGACTCCCTATGCTGTGGAACAAAATCCTGATACATGTGAGGCAGAGCACCTCACTGGCCTTGTTCAAGAGAAATCTTGACCAATGGATGGGAGATCGCAGATATACCCCAGGGATTACCTCAGTGTCAGTGCTTGACAGAGGCACAGCAAAATAATGGGCATAGTATCCTTCAAACTAAAGGGGTGGCGAAAGCCACAAAACTCTGGGCTAGGCTTATAAATGCCCTTGGGCAGATAGCCTAGTATGAACCTATGAACCTATGAACCTATGTGTGGTGGGGGCAGGGGACTGAAGTTTTCACTGAATCTGTCAGCCAGCAGGTTTGCTATATTCTCAGGTACTGTATACGTAGCACCATTAACTACATGTTCCGTGCAAATCTGGGACTTTCCTTTAAGGTTTGAATGGAACTAAAGAATACCTTATGGTTTTCCTTAGCTTGGGAGGCTAATTTGGATTCATAGTTGACTTTGGAGTACTTCACTAGAAGTTTAATTTGCTTAAGTTAAGGAGGTAGTGTTTCCAGTTTTGAGACCATTCCTTCCTACTCTTAGCAATTTCTTTTTCCTATTGTAGAGCCTGTTGATGGCAGATGTCCACCAGGCAGGTTTGTTCTTCCTTGAAGATCTTACATTGGTCCTAGCAGGTACAGCATATTCAATACAATTATACAGATGTTTGTATAAAGCATTGGTTTATAATCCAGCATATTTGTCCATTCCATCTGTGGAGGGTGATGTTGTGACACTATTTATGTCATCTCATAAAGGTTGTAATTGGCCTTGGAGAATTTTTTTTTAGTTTAGTTTCTACTAAGTGGGGGGTGTTATAGTTATTTCTAGTGATATTGATTTGTGGTCAGTTCTTATTAGGGAGGGCAGTACACTGAGAGTGGTGCAACAGTCTCCCATGTTGGTAAGCACCAGATCCAGGATATTTGAACCCCTTGTGGCGGTATCAACCAGCTGATCCAGGGAATTGGAGTTAGCAAATCCAGGAATCGTAGGAGAAGTGAGTTAGAAAACATATGATCCAGGGCATTGGACTTAACGAAATCCAGGAACATTTGGAGATGTGAGTTAGAACACACATAATTTTCCCAGTCTACTAAGTGGGGGGTGTTATAGTTATTTCTAGTGAGATTGATTTGTGGTCAGTTCTTATTAGGGAGGGCAGTACACTGAGAGTAGTGCAACAGTTTCCCATGTTGGTAAGCACCAGATCCAGGATATTTGAACCCATTGTGGAGGTATCAACCAGCTGATTCAGGGAATTGGAGTTAGCAAAATCCAGGAATATTAGGAGAAGTGAGTTAGAACACATATGATCCAGGGCAGTGGACTTAATGAAATCTAGGAACATTTGGAGATGTGAGTTAGAACACACATAATTTTCCCAGTCAATGGATGGGAAATTAAAGTTGCCCAAGACCAGGGTATTCAGCTGGATCTTCATTGACTCAAGTAGATCTAAGTAGGCTGAGTGGATGTCATGAATCATGGAGGGGGTCCTATAGCTGCCAATGACTTGAAGAAGGGTCTTACCAACAGTCATTAGCACCTGGAGTGAATCCAGCAAATTGTGCTCTATATCCATTTTAGATGTGCATCTAACTTAAATGAGCAATGATACACCACCACCTTTAATTCTCACTCCTTCATTTTGTGGTATGAACATGTGGAAGGAAATGTAGCCGGGTATGGCTGGGATGCTCTCTGCAGCCGTAATCCAGGTCTCTGTGAATGTGCAAATGTCAGCATCTTCCAAGGTAAGGACTGCTTCCAGTGAGTGTAGTTTCAGGTTTAGACTTGTAGCATTTAACAGCATAATCTTGAGGTTGTTTTTAGAGGTTATTTTTGTGATTGGAATTTTGTTCATGTAACATTGCCTTAAAAGACACTATGGAGGTGGCAATAGCCTTAGCCAGTACCCAATATCCGAGGGGTGACAGATGAAGACCATCTCTGGCAAAGCATTGAGGTCTGTTGACCATATCATCCCATCCTGACAGATATTGGATCCCCTAAGAATGTAGCCAATTTTTATTTTTTATTTTTATTTTACATTTGTTGACCGGGATAGTCCGACTGGATGCATGTCCATTTTCAGCGGAGGCCTGGGGAGAAAAGCTCCAAGGGTAAGCAGATACAGCATTACATAATACCAGCATTACATATTACAAACAGACTATTTACAGAGTTTACAACCAATTGTTGAAGTCAATCATTTTTTTTGTTTATATTGTTGCATCATCCTAGGCAAAGGTAAAATGTTGCTTAAGGCTAGGGACGTACTTGCCTGAGACACATAATCAGAGACCTCAGTGATGTCTCTCTTCATATAATCCAGAAAGGTATGTCTCAATTCATTTTTGTATAAATAAAATACCCTTACTCTTTTTATTTGGTGTAGTGGCATCTTTTACATCCAACTGGGCTACCACCAACTCAAGCAGATAGGGCCTTGGCTTAATGTCTCATCCAGAGGATGGCACACTCTGGAGTGCAGCATCCCAATTAACCTACCTGATGTGGGAACAAAACCCAAAGCTCTCTACACCAATAATAAGTGTACTACCTGTTGTGTCACTAATACTGTACTAAAAGGCAGTTGCATTGGTTTACACTCTTCCCCAGACAACCATGTGACATCTGAAACACATATTTTTAGTAGAATGCAATTTCAAAACATGTACGTTATGCACACCAAAACCTCAAAAACTTCCTTCCTTTGTCCCTTTTAACAATTTATCTAAAGTCTTGTTTTAATGAATCAATTTGTACCTGTCAAAAATGTATTTTCTTAATATGAACTATTATATGCTTTTCTTGTTGGAATGGTGAGGGTGTTTCTTTATTTTCAGTTGTTTCAGAGTCCCATATTAGTTCCTCCACCTGCAGTTAGTTACAGCTCTTGCACTGACAGTTTAGTATCACTTTATTTTTGAGTTTGCCGTCTCATATGCACTTGCACACATTTTGCTCCATTTGCTCTGTTGTCTTAGTGTTCGTCATTTTTAACATTTGTTTTGTTTGCTCCTGCTTTTGTGTTCTTTTAATATTCTTTCACTTTCTTCTCTGTAATTAGGTCTTGACTGAAAAGGGGTCAGTTTGGTGCATTCTATCAACTTGTAATAAACACATAGGCAACACAGCAGGAGTATGTTGCACCCATCACTGACATGCAACTTACCTCTTCGGTCTTATGGACATGAATTAACAGCAAGATCATACCACAGTTTATTACCACAGAATGGGTAATGCTGTATCAATAATGCCACTCTATGAATTCTTTAGGTATCTCTGAAGCCTCCCAAAGTGACAGGATGAACAGGCTTTTTTGCCTGAAGCTAAAATTCTGGTTACTCTCTGTACACCATTTTTCCATAGAATGGGGTTGTCAGGCTACTTTAGTGGATCTGTCTCTATAAAAACCTTAAAAGGTGGAACAAGCAACCAGTATGGTTGATAGATGGGAAAAATAACCTAAAAGCATTCATTATAAAAAAATGAAGGTCATAGAAAATGAGTACAGGTTGTAGAGCATTGTAAAGTCTGTGAACCAATTCACCATTGGTTTCCAAAATTGGACTGGATGCCTTTTTACTCTTGACACTCCTCTAGGACCATTGCCACTGAACCATGTTTGCTGTTAATGATTCTGTCCATTCACATATGGCTTGTATAGAGATGTTGTATATATACCACACTAACAGTCTACACAGGACTTCCACATTTTTGCAGGTCATCATCATCAGAACTACCACTCAGCCACATAAATTCTGTGTGGTATTCTCACTCCAGTGGCAAATCCCCTATTGTCACACAAAAAAATGCAGGTTAAACCCTTTTATATTAGGCATGCTCAATTATGTATGTTGATGTATTGTTTACTTCAGGGCAAGCTCATATGGTAGTTCCAGCATAATTTAGTTAGATGGTGTAGCTTCCTCTACATTTTGGGGTGTTTTGCTGTTTAATATTCTGCTTATTATCTTTACTATAACATTTGTCACTCTTGGAGCAGTTCTCCTGGTGTGTGCTTACAACCTACTGATCTGACAGATTACCATCTGTTGTTAGTATCTTGTGTGATGGTACAGCTGTAGCAACATACTAAGTACTTGCACACTTGACAACAGTTGTGTTTCTGTTGAAAATCCTGTCTTTGATTGTGTACGTACCCATGAGTTACCGACTTGTCTTTGCCCTGCCAGGTTTGGACAGCATACTTAAAAGTGTAGCCAAATGATCCCAAATCTTCTGCTAGTGCTGTGTGAACAGATATCATTGAAACACCTTTCAGTGTTAATGGACTCTGCACTTTGGAATTCATATATTAAGCTTGTACAATGTGGAGGTACCCCCAAATTATGGGGTGGTTGGGGCTTATCTCCTGAAAACACAATTACTTTTATATTCATAGGCAGTGACTTTAAGTGGTTTATTTCATAAAAATGTCACTTTTTGGAATATTACCTTTTTCAGGTCAACAATAAACTATTGCCAACAATAGTCAGGTAATGAGTACAGTTGTCACACAGCCTTCACTGGTCTCACTCTTACTGTAACTCTTCAGTTCCATAATTAAATGCCTTTTTAGATCAGTTTCTGCTTTGCATAATTCACCTCATGTTTATGCTCGCTCAGTGGCATGGCTGTGCTATAACATAGTGCCATTAAGCAGGGAGAAGGCTGATATTTGTGGCATAATTTATGATGTGACACAGGACTGCATTACCCCGATAAACTTGTGATGCTTTCCTTTGTGAATGACATGAGCAGTATTCTGTGTACTGGCAGATGTCAGCGCCCTTCAGACCTTTGATGTACTCGATGCCAAAATGCCATGTTTGTCTGCATTCCAGAATTATGTTCTAGGAGAACTCTTCATTCCAAGGTACAGTGGTTATAGACTGTTAGTGCCACTGCTACAGTTCCAAATCTTTGTCAGTCTTGCACCTTACCTGCGCACTACTTACTTCAATAATAATTAATTGCCCTTGTTGGTCACTAAAGGTATTCAGAGTGTGTTGTCCTGTATGTGAATTAATTTTTGCTGCAGACTTATACAAATCACTAGGAGGCAGTATGCTCTTTAGTATCCGTTACCTAATTTATGAACAAAGCAGCATGTTTTCAAATTTTGTAAGTTAGGGTTACTTTGGGTCCAGTAGGTCATTACAAAGCAGTTCTGGTTTTCCATTCATAAAACATGCTGATATTCTTTCAGATCCATCTCTGTGCTGAATAGCTTAATGTTAGCTCAGTTACAAAATATGCTATTATAAAGCAGGGATTCAGAAAATTAAAATAAAATTATACCAGTAATAGATTTATTTAAAAAAAAACAATGCGAGATGCCCTATTAAGTAGTTCATTAAGGTCAAAAGTCAAGAGAAAAAGTTCCAAGTTGGAAAAAAAATATGCACAGAATAATTAACTGATTATTAGAGGAGGCCAGCAGGAAATGACAACAATTCCTGTGATTTACCTCAATCAAACATTGACAAAATGGCTGGCAAATTACTGGAATTAGATTAATTAAGGAAAATAGCCCTTTCAATCACTCCCAGTCTTAAAAGCTGCCAGCAACAAAAATAATAATAATTATAAAATGCATTTTGTCATGCTATATTGTCTAATCCCACCATCAAGGTTTATTATTTGCTAATCAAGAAGTGACATGAAACAGGAAAAAGATAAACTGTACTTGCCGGTATGAATCTTTCATTAAATAATTGTGTGCCGGACAAGGTTTTTTTTTTTTTTAGAACTGCTGTAAGTCACATTGAAAACCAAAGACAGACTATTCTGACTACTCTGAATATTTGCTGTAAGTACACATTTCATTCCGTTATTATTATTCTCCCTTCTTTCATAATGCCGCAGAAATTATGTTAGAAAATATGATAATTCACTGACAAACATCGAACTCTGTACAACAGGATACATGCTTATTATACCCAGGCTTGATATATAATAAGGAAGAAAAAGTAATAGCACAATGACACTGCAGTGATACTGAGGAGAGATTTTCTGCTTTGCAGACTAAATACTTGAAAGCCATGACCTTTACTTTTGTACAGCACAGGTTACATATAACAGCATCTAGACCACTGTGCATTCTGAACTTTCCATTTTGGATTGAGCCAAGCACCGACTTAATATCATTAGATTTCTCTTGTGTAAGTTACAGTATATTTTAAGCATATTCCGTGACATAAAATGTCACCAGCATATTTTGCTGGTTTTTACAGAATGGTTATTGAACAAACAAAAAGAACTGACTTGCTAGTATTAGCATGCACAATGTTTTTAATAAACTAGGTGTTTTATGTACCTCCAAAGAGACTGTTAATGTTTTTGTTTGTAGTGTTTTGCAAACTGCTTGCTTTTTTGATATTTTCAGTTTAATTTCAGAAACATTTTGGTGAATGAAGAAACATACTGATAAGATGTCTGTCTCTTATCTCTAGGTTCTATCTTTCAATCCTGACATTTGGGCACTGTTTTTTTCTGTAGATTGAATGCTCTCTGCATGGCTCTCTGTGTTTTATCTGCATAATCCAGTCCCATTGTATAACCACTATTTTGTTATACACTCTTGCATGCACAGACACACACACACACACACACACACACACACACACACACACACACACACACACACACACACACACACGTGCATGTGCATGCGTGCATACTTCTTATGTAATAATTATCCTTTTCTTTGTGACAAAGCTTGTCAGTGAGAAGGGTCCATGATTTCTCCTTTTTATTTCTGAAAATGATGTAACTCTTTGTGATGTACCATCTCTAATCTTAATTATTAGTATGTTTGTAAACAACAATCAGTCAATCAACAAACAAACAAAGAGATACCATGTATGTGTAATGTTCTTTTTCTACTCTGCATGTTTATTGTGAAGCTTTTCACCCTAGGTTTTTCTCTGTAATTGTTTTTACAAAGCATATAGTTTGCTCAAAGCTGAAGTGAACAGAACAAGGTCCAGATTGAGAAAACTTCCCCACATTGTTCTAAACCAAATTTGACTGAGGTTTGGCCACACACAGGGTATGTTTAATTGAGAAACACAGGCTATGAGTCCAGCAGGCCAAGCAGCACTGATGGGCACAGTATATATATTATTATATATATATATATATATATATATATATATATATATATATATTATAATATATATTATGACATGGCAATAAGAAACATTATTAAAATGAGCTTCTTGAGATATGCTAATGAGGGTAAACAAAATGGCAGAATGATTCATAAATGTATAAATACTATGCATCAAGGTTATATCCACAGCATATTTAAACTTGGCCGAATGCTCATACTCAGATTAAAGTTATCCCTAAAAAATATTAGGTATCACTGCCACATCAGTAAATGTGTATCTGTAAGATGGATGTTTTTGTTGCTACTATTCTTGATAATGCATGATATCATCCTTGAAGATGCTGGATCATCTGAACTTATTTACCATTACACAGGCTGAAAAAAAAAAAAACAACTATTGTTCCAGACTGGTACCATGTAGATAGAAATCCCATTCAAGAAACAGTGGACATGTGTCAGCCTCATCTGCAGCCCATTGAAGTCATGGGGAACCAATTCCAGTAAATACTAAGTTATGTAATGATTTACAAATATTAGCTACAGGGACCTTTCTTGGACCTACCGGGAGTACAATAGGGGTATCTCAGGCATCTGTTTTGAGAATACTCCATCAGTTTCTCAATGCCATGCTTCAACATGAGAGGGAGCATTTGGGGCTCCCACTTACTACAGAGGAGAGAGCCAATATAATGTGGGCATACCCCTCAACCTGGAAACATCAAAAATCTGGAAAAAGGGCCATAAAAAACTGATGCAAATCTGTACACTGATTAACATAAAAATTGCATACATAATTATGTAACCCCACCCACTCCAATGGAATTGTGGGATGCCAGCTTTCAAATGCAAAGTGAAGGACAGCCAAAATATGGCCCCAGACCCTGTAGTAAATAGTAACCATTTTTTAAATGTGTAGCAATGATGTTCACAGGAAAGGGAGAAGATGATGAACGTTAGGATTTTGTTTTTGGTGACTTGCACTATGTGGGATTTGTGATAAAAGTAGTTTCTTTAATGGTAGGCAGTATTCTAATCTTAGAAAAAGAATATTATAGTTTGCTAGGACCTCCTAAAGTCATTCTCCATGGCCTACTAATCAGTGGTGTAGCTAGATTATGTGCTCCCCGGGGCTCTGTTTGAGTTTGCCACCTTTCCTTCCTCACAAAATCATGCTTGAATAGCCCCCCCATACACAGCCCTCCCCCCTGCAGCCATTCCAATTTCCCATTACTTGACTATTTCACCCCATTTACCATAAACACTGTAATGTGCATACTGCTTTACTCCTACAACGATTATTTGGATTTCATTTAAAACTTTTATTTTACATTTTATAGCACAAACACTAACAGATATCTGCTAAGCAAACCAGTACAGTCTCACACTGAAAATAGACTTAGCATTAAAACTTATCTGCCCTTGAAACATACATTCATTGAAACAGAACTGAAACCCACATTCAAAGAAAATGCATCTGGCCAGTGGTTGATAAAGATTACCTTTGGGCTGTTTCAAATCATAGGCCCCTTGCACACAAAACATACATGTGTTCTTTGATAAACATTTCTGATTGTATTAACTTATATCCCTTTGATAATACAGCACACTTGTTAGAGCACATTTTAAATTTATTGTTTTGAACATTTTTCCAATAAGCAATGAAACAAAATGCATGAAGCAATAATGACAAAACTGCCTAGTTCAGAACATTTCCATCATAAAAGTCTACTCAAACTTCTACAATCCACCAGTATCAGTAAATATGCACAATCTCTGCAAAAGTAAAAGTCATCCAAATAATTCCACATTAAAGAGCTCTGTAACTAATGAAGAGGTTATTGCTAGCAAAAAGAAATATATGTCCCTGTTTCATCTACAAATAAAGTGCCTTTTGCCCTTGAGGAATACATTGTGCATGTTACATTAAAAAATGATAAGCTAGTAATATTGCAATAGGGAATGGATGGCAAACTGATAAAAGATTCATAGGTATTTCCAACAAAGAGGACATTCTCAGGACTGCAGCATCCACCCCCTTTAAAAGTACAATACAGTACAGTATCAGCAATCCATCTACATACTGTGGGAGTAGAACCCACAGCCTTCTGCATCAAAAGCAAATATTCTACCTGTTGTGCCACTAACAACACAAACAGGCTTGGCATAAGCAGCACTAAACTTCTGTCCCCTGAAGAGCTATGCAGCTCAAGAAACCTGGAAAAAGCCAGCATTTATTGGTGGGAGGTAAAGGCCCAAAACCAGGGGCACATTTTAAATATTGCTTATATAACTTAGAAAATTTACCAGAGTAAAATGTTTTATGTTACCATGCGTTTCCTGAAAGATAGGAAGACAGAAATTTAAATGGCTATTATTATTTAGTAAATTTATCTCTCACTGATTTGTATAAAACTACAGCTTTTAAGAGGAACAAACCAAAAGTATGAGCCAAACATGAGAACTATGGACTTAACTCCTTGAATCACAAGTGGTGGTGGTATGGATAGAGAATTTAAGCTTTTGTTCCTTGTACCTAAGGTACAGGGTTTGAGTCTGAGTAACCCTAACCACCCGTTATATCTAACTGGGGCATTACACACACACACACACACACACACACACACACACACACACACACACACACACACACACACACACACACACACACACAAAACATCATGCACGTGATGATGTCAGGAACAAATTCATTTCAAACACACATGCATCATTGCACATGTGATGATGTCAGGAACAAATTAATTTCAAACATGCGCACACATCATTGCATATTTGATGATGTCAGGAACAAATTCATTTGGAAATTAAAGGGGCCACTTGGGAGTTATTGTCACCCCAATATTTTGCACCAGTATTTACTGAGGAATCTGGTATGGTTGAGAGGTATGAATGTGGGATTTCTATGATTGGGCCATTTTCCTGTGATATTGGGGGCAATAGAGTTTATCTGCATTGAAATAAATGCCCCACTTTGTGGTCTGAAAAGGAGTTACATGAACCAGAAAGAATATCATTCCATTAACTGCCAGGTGGAATTCAATGTATTATCTACAATGTGTTTGCTGGCCATCCAAGCAGTTATAAAAATGTTCACATATGGTAAATCTGTGATGTCTACTAGTGATTTGTAATGGGTGATTTCCCAAGGGTCATCTTGGTGATGCTGCATATGACCTGGAACTCTGGCTCATGTCACATCTAAGAAATCCACAATGTCAAACACACTTAGGGTACAAATGAGTTCAATCCCAAACATGAGACCCTACTGGCTGAGTGTTAGGGCTGCTTAAGGCATGCTTTCACTCTTTGGATCCATCCTGTGGATACATTTTGGCACATGCAAAAAACTTTGCTACTATGTGCAATGTTACCCAATATCATATTTAGGAAGCAATTAAAGCAGGGTGGGAACTTGCAAGAACAGCCGTCACCAGCATATTATGCAGTAGACTGTCAGGCAATTATTCAGCGGGGGAAGCCACGATCACACCAGCTGGAGGATAGTTACAGTGTGCAGCGCTACTAACAAAGTGGCAGTAGCATGCACATAGCTTCAGAACAAAGTAGACAAGAGTAAAGTAGATATACTGCAGAAAAAGTTTTGCATGCAACATGTATATGCTGACCTCACTGTCCATCAGAAAATGGCAACCCAAGTAACAATGTACAAAGAGAAATACATGGTTATAATTATTTGCTGAGGTGAATAGGGGAGCACAAGAGTGGATGCTTTTCATAGGCAAAGGTTTGAATGCTGAGGGATATAAAAGTAAAATGTACTGTTATGTATATGTCCTGTCATCATTGTTGGAGCATGCTTTAGCATAAATCTCTTTGTGAAGAGCTAGAATAAGTTGGTGTGTGTGTGTGTGTGTGTGTGTGTGTGTGTGTGTGTGTGTGTGTGTGTGTGTGTGTGTGTGTGTGTGTGATTTACTAGATACTGTGATGGTAGTGTGACTGTGGGCCTGATGGAATACAGCCACAGCAGTAGTTGCAGCACTGTGGCTTGAGGCACTGGGCAAGACTAAGGCATTCAGGGCAGAGGTTTCTAACATTCCCTGCATATCCCTTCATAAGAGGTGGGTCTATCAATAGTTGGTTTTGAATTTGTATAACCCTGGCTAGATGCTGGTGTACTGTATGATCATGAGTGACATCTGCTGTGACATATACCACTATTGTGATTGCCATGATCATGCGGACATCCTCTCCTGGGTGTAGATGACTCCTGTATAGATGTAAGCATAGAGCTGTAGGAGTGGGATCTAGGTCATCCAAAGCCATGATGGCTACCATCTATAGATGCAAGGATTGGCAGGTTTTTTGGATGGCTTCTGACCCATAGCAGATGAGCCCGAGGGGACATGGCACATTTCAATATGTGACTGAGGCGGCTGAAAATCACATGGTTAGCTCTTGCAAGGTTGAATTGCACTGTGTACACCCAGCTTTCTGACTATCAAGCTGTTGATTATTGACATTATTGACTGTTCAAACTTGCCCCCTTTCCAAACCCGTGCTAGTGGTTGATCCTGGGTTCAGAGTGGTAGGGTGTTTCAGCATTTTAAATAGTATTAGGGCTTGCTGGTATTCGGGATGCTGACTTTCGAGAAAAGGTTTTATTGACTGCTTGATGTGACCTTCTGAGCATTGAGCCTTCAATATTAAACCAAGGAAAAAACAGTCCAAATCCACCATTTAATAAATAGTTTAGTAGCTCAGGATATAAACAACATAAATAGCAGAACAAAGCTTTCGAGTAAAAGACTCTTCTTCAGTGTTTAATAAAATTGTCCTACCATAACACAAGCATATATACAACAACTCAGCCAATCAAAGTACAAACTTCATAATAACAGCCATTACATCCTTAAAGTGCCTCACATCTCATAAAAGTTCCCTTAAAACTGAGCCTCATTGAGGCTTATATTCTGTCATGTCTATCTTTTAAAATAGATTTTATACTATTATTCACATTCAAACCTGGCATTTGGTCATCTCTCAAACATTAATCCATTTATATTTGGCCAGCACTGTTTTATTTATTAAATCACCCCCATTTTTATTTTTAAACACAACTTGCAAAATTCTAAACTGGAATTTATGCTCAGCACCTGCATTTGCTATATGCTTAGCCAAACATTTCTACAAATGTCAGAACAATGTGCACTCGGGCTACAGTAGCAATTTCTAAATAAGTGGATAGACAACTAGTCCCTGCTTTGAAATACTGCCATAGTTATATTAAAGATACTTGTGATTTTCTACAGATGTTAAATGAGTGGTCTCTAATAAATGTAAGCTCTGACATCTTTTTAGTAACTATGGACATTAGGTCATGTTTCACTGTTATTCTCAATGAGTACAGAATTGAATCAGTAAGGGAATATCTAACAGTACATAAGGTATATGATGCAATGAAAGTGAACCTATTATGTTCTGTATTGGACTGTGTCTTGAATAATAACATATTTATGTTTAATGATGACTGTTACCATCAATGTCTGGGGGTGGCTATGGGTACTGCAACAGCTAACACCTATGCTAACATAGTTCTAGCTAGATGAGAAGAACAATACATATTCTGAGAAGTAGAGATGTGTTATAAAAACGAACATCTAGTGTTCTTTAAAAGATTTGTGGATGTTGTCTTCCTGTTATGGAATGTCACTAAGGAAGAACTTATTGCATTTGTAGAATTTTTGAGATTTGAAGTGTACTCATCTTTGGATGAAATACATTTTTTGGATATAGTCATTTCTAGAGATGATGTGTATTTTAATTCCAAAATTCATAGGAAAGATGTACAAGTTAGCAAGCATGCACACCCACAAAGCTTACAACCCAAGCATATTTTTAAAGGGGTAGTAAAGGGACAGCTTATGCAAGCCAGCAGACTTAGTACGAAAGATGTAACGTCTAAGCCGGAAATGAATGAGATGGCAGACTCTTTTATGGAAAGGGGTTATAATGAAGTTATAGTACAACAAATGAAGGGAATAGTTACTGGGTTAAGGAATGATACAGCCAGACCATATTTGAGTGATAAGGCTGATAGTACTGAGGTGGAGAGAGCCAAACCAAATAGAACTATGGATAAATTGAACTATATCATGAAATATAATCAGGTCTTATTAAGCAAATAATCAAAAAGAACTGGACTATACTTACATCCAGTCAAGAAGTGGTTGATCTAATAGGTGAGAGACCAGATTTTGTTTTTAAAAGAGAAAAGAATTTAAAGCAAGATTTATGCTATAAGGATATAAAAAGAGATAATGTGCTACAAAAAATACTATTAATACATTTGGCACTAAACTATGTTATAACTGCACACATTGTGCAGATATTAATATGGACTTAAGCTTTATACAACCAATTAGTCAGCAGTCATTTGAACTTAGAGCTGCTGGAACACGTAACACAGAAAATGTGATTTATTTTGCTAACTGTGTATGCTGCCAATGTTTTTATAGTGGTAAAACAAATAAACTAAAAGAGAGAATAAGTGCACATTGTTCTAACATTCATAGAAATGTCCTTACAAATGCTTTGTCTAAGCATATAGCAACTGCAGGTGCTGAGCATAAATTCCAGTTTAGAATTTTGCAAGTTGTGTTTAAAAATAAAAATGGGGGTGATTTAATAAATAAAACAGAGCTGGCCATATATAAATGGATTATTTTTTTTAGAGCTGACCATATGCCAGGTTTGAATGTGAATAGTAGTATAAAACCAGAAAAGTAGCAACAAACCAATAATCCACAGAAAAGCAAATGCAGGCCAAAGGATTCCACAAAGAAGAAGCGATAAATTCACTTTATTTATACAGCAGTAAAAGGTTAGCGCTTTCATCCCTGAAACAAACTAGGAACTTCTTCAGATAAATAAAAAATGTTCCAACAGCTTTTTAAATCTTGTGAACTAAAGTGCATGTGTAGTGACATCACAAACCACACCTCTAAACTAAACTAAACCACACCCCTCGTTCATGACATATATACAGCCTTATTTAAGAGAAAATAACTGAATGAATGACTTAAGTATAAAATGTAATGTATAAGATAACATATCAAACATTTTAAAATTGTAAACAAATATAAATACTAAATAGACAATGTTAAAATTCATATCTAATAGACAAATAAGTAAAAAAGCATATTTTTTCTGTTAAAAACCTAGTGCAAAACACTTGTACATTACTTATAAAATCAAGTATTTACATAAAAGTAACTTGTATATATGTAAATGTATATGAAAATCAGGTGTCATCTATTTAAGGCTTTTAATTTTAAAACACTTAAAATAGAAACAGCCTCATTCAACCCAGGCCAAACCCTGGCATTTAAGCGCAACTGCCATATCAATTCTTGTCTTTCCAGTAGCAGTGGCCATGCACCCCCCCCCCGTTGTTCACTGCTACACTGTCCAACACTATAAATCTAAAATTGTGTCCACTGTTTTGTTTAACATGTTTTGCCAAGGAATTAAACTCACATTGATCTCTGATGTCCCTCATATGTTCCTCAATGCAGTGTTTCAACTTGCGTTCAGTTTGTCCTATGTAGAAACACATGCATTGGGAACACTTAGCACAATAAACCACTTTTTCTGAGTTGCAACAAAATTTACCCAAAATTTTGTAGCTTGTCCCATTAATATTAATTTCATCCACTGGCAAAATATATGGGCAAAACTTGCACCTACCACACTTAAACATATATCCTGCTTTTTTTTTGGGATGTTTAGATTTTCAAAAAAGCTTTTCAAATTCTTGCCCTTTTTATAAACACAGACTGAGTATTCACCTACATGTTTCATGATATCCCTATCTGCACTCAGTAAACTCCAGTTCTTATTAAGTGTTCTTTTAATAAAGTGGCTGTCAGTAGAGAATGTTGTGATGAATATGGCACTATTGTCAAACTTGGCTTTTTTATTCTCTTTTTTACCACATCCAAACATGTTATGTTGATTATTGATCGAGCATGGTAGGATTCTGCCACCGATCCATCTAACAGTAGACTCTAGTCAGTAGGTCTGTCCCCCAATAATGCCCTAAAATGTCTATCTTGTCTCTTTGTAATGACTTCCCTCATTACTTCTTGAATTAAATATCTAGGGTAACCTCTCTTTAGGAATATATTTTCTAAATTATTACATTCTAAAAGAAAACTTTCCCACAATGTTACCATCCTCGCAGCTCTAACAAATTGCCCTTTCAAGACATCTCTTTTTTGGGAGTGAGGATGGTTGCTATCGTAATGGAGAAAACTATTATAACATGTTTCCTTTCTATATATCTTAGACACAAACTTTTTGTGTGTACTGTCTTTAGAAATAAGGATATCCAAAAAAAGGTATGCTTGTTTTCCTTTTATTGCTAGTGAATTTTAAGAATTTAGTAGTTTGGTTGGTGGACATTAAAAAACTTGTTTAAAACATCTTTTTGACTGTCCCACAAAATAAAAATATCGTCCAAGAAACGTAAATATATGAAACAGCATTAAAACATTGGGCGGCCTGTGAGAAAATGCCTTTTCCATTCTATCATCACAATGTTTGTGTACAAACCTCCACAGGATGCACCCATTGCTACTCCTTCTAATTGATGGTAATATTCACCATCATACAAAATGAAATTGTTTTTTAATACAATTTCTAAAAGTGTTTTGTATATATTAACATTATTTTGTGGGACCCCTTTACAGACTAAGAAGTCACAAAACCATTCCACCCCGAATTCATGAGGGATGGACGTGTACAAGTCCTTTACATCTATCATTATAAACACAAAGTTTTCCTTGTACCTTACTTTGTTTATCCTTGTCAAAAAATCCCATGAATCCTTACAAACACTAGATTCTTCTTGTACATATATTTTTAACTTTTAATCAAGGAATCTTGCTAGGGGATGTGTCATGGATCCACGTGCGTCAACGATCGGTCGCATAGGTGGTTGGTTTATACATTTGTGCATTTTCGGCAAAAAATTTTAGGTATTTTAGGATAAAGCACAGTTAGGTAATTTAGCTCATCTATACTAATAGACCCTTCAATAAACAAATCATATAGGTTACCCTTTATTCTACTATACATTGTGTTAACTTCAGTTAAAGAGCACCTATTGTAACTGTTGCTAAACAAAATTTATTTCATTTTATGCACATAGTCACTGTGCTTCATAATCACACTACCATCCCCTTTGTCAGGTTTAAATATTGTGATATTAGGGGGTTGTGTCAAATGATTTTGTTCAGTGGCTTCAATTTCTGTGAGATTATATGTTTTCTTATTTTGTTTGTTCCTTTTTATAGCCCATGCTCTAAAGTCTAACTCACACATTCTTTCGAATAGTTCTAAAGTAGGGTGTATGGGGGGGGGGTTATATGTGCTTGACACTCTAAAGGGTGCACACAGAACTTGGTTGTTCCTAAATAACAATTTAAAATTTAATTTTCAAATAAATACTTTCAGGTCAATTAGTGACTGTACCAGATCATTTTTTTGTTAGGAATAAAAGCCATCCCTTTACAAACAAGTCACATACTGTAACATCAAAAACCATGTTAGTAAAGTTATACAAGTTAAAGTTATTGGTTCTGTTTGTAATGATTTTTAACACAGGTAGCTGGAAGTGTTGCAGGGGAGTAAAAGTATAAGGTGTTAAACTGCTCAATATCTCACCAGCACCCCTGCTCCTGCCCCTGTTTGCCTGGAACCTCTCTCTCTGTTGGTGCTTGTCCTGCCATTGTGGACCCCCTGGGTTGTATTTTGTCATTTGTTAGTTCATTAACCGTTCCGAGCGTCGCAGCACTTGGGGTTGTTCTTTGTCTACAACAGTTTCGTCATCATCTGTATTGTAAGATAGTCCCTGGTTGCTGTCAGTTACATTTATTCTGCTTTTAGTAAAAGTCTTCCAACCCCAAGTTTGTGATGGAGGGTGGGGGTAGGCAGTAAAAGTCTTATATGCATTTTAGTCTCTCTCCAATTTTTTTTATCTTTCTGTTTTTTATGCTAACCATTTGTTCATCTATAGAATAAAATATTCTTTTATATCCAAATTCATTGTTTTTAAACTGACTGTCCAACATCAAGGATTTATCTAATTCACTAGCTTCTTTTGTAAGTATTTGTATGAGTTTGTTGTTGTCATCCATCACAATTTGGATGTGTTCAAGGCCAAATCTATCAAACAAAGTCAACAGTTGTTTATAGAAAGGAGAATCTACAATAAGTCCCTGGGGATAGCGCCAGACTCGTAAGCCTTTTGGCACTATTTTGTTTCTTTATATATTCCCCAAAATATATTGTCCATTTGTAGTTTTTTTATCTTTACCAAAACATAATCCAACTCATTTAGTTTGTTAGCAAAACAACAAGAATCAGTACCTGTATTTGTATTGCTTAAAAATGTCCATTCTTTTAACCATTCATTTAAAGAGGGTAAAATGTTTGCAGTGGTGGTTGTTGTTGTTAAATCCATTTAAGTCCTTGTTGGAAAAAAAAGTAGTAGTTGTTGGCCTAGATAAAAGTTGCTCCACATTGCTAGAGTTGGTAGCAGCTGAATTCTCTGCATTCTCTGCATTAAGTAGGTTAGAAGAACCAGGTGTGGGATGGAGAGATAGCTGAGAAAGATGTGGGTTTGATAGTTCTACCAAACGGTCCAACCACTGGTTAATTTTGTGTATTAGCACAGTTAAGTCACCAAAATGTCCATGGGTGTAGGAGAAGATCCCACGCCTGCTGCTTCCATCCAAGTAACTCAGATCAAATAAAACCAGAAAAGCAGCAACAAACCAATAATCCACAGAAAAGCAAATGCAGGCCAAAGGATTCCACAAAGAAGAAGCGATAAAGCCACTTTATTTATACAGCAGTAAAAGGTTAGCGCTTTCACCCCTGAAACAAACTAGGAACTTCATCAGACAAATTGGAAATAGTACTTATCACCTACCCGCATCCTCAGTAACAGCCAATCCTCACTCCTAATAGGCAACAAGCAAAAAGTCGATGCAATGTCAACCTTAACCAGCCATGGCTCCTGAAATTCCCTAATCACTTTCACAGCATCATCCAAGGAAGCATAATGCACCCTAACCTCCTCATCTGCAATAAAATCTTTCACTGAATTCCCTTCTGGATGTGACAAGTGATGTATCAATCAGAATTCCGTGGCCCGTTTCTTCAGCACTAACCCCAAAGGCGACACCTTGTAACTACTGAAAGGCGGACTGTCAAAAGGACCCAATACATGCCCCACCTGACACTCCTTCTCCACTAAAACCTCCAGGATGTCCTCTTTACATTGAACTGATCATAGATTCTTGCAACCACCACACCCCCTCATGGGGTGGACTTTATAGGAAACCCCTCCTGAAATCCTTGTAGTATCTCATTTTTGATGGCAAGACCTGGAAACCGGCAAAGTATACCCTGCAGGACCTCCACCTTAATGGGGAATGGTGCCCCTTCCGATATTGCCTCTAAAGAACCCAGGTCCCCCTGGACCAGTGAAAATAACCCCTACCCTGAACCGGTTGAAACTCCTGTGAGAAGCTTTGCCCACCAAATCCACCCTCCAGAGCCATAACATTGGAATTCCATGTGGAAAGGTCTTGCTGACCGCAAATTGCCGAATGACTCCTTCCACATCTTGAGCAAACATATGAAAATTTGCTCCCCACCTATGAACAAGAACCACTATTAAAAGACCAACACACCCGCTGCTTCTCCCCCGCTCACTCTTCTGTTAAAGCCACCATAACTATCCATCATCATAGCTAACCATAAATCCAGATGATGCACCTCCCAACATAGTGACTGGTGCACAGCCACACATTACCTGGCCTTAACCATTGTGCCTCACGAATGGTAAGAAAATATCCTAGAAGCGGCAAGGCCAAAGACTCATCCTTCTACAGCTGCACTGCCATAAAGTAAATAAAGCCAAACACCCAATTATCCCATGTCCTAGGGTGAAGCTTACCTACCCTCTTTTTTCCCAATGCTGTTAAAGTCACCAACAAGTCCTTGCTATTAGATGACTCCACCTCCACTAGTCATTGGACCCCTTCTGCATCAATCATCTCAAACAAATCCACATACTCTCCTTTCCAAATTTTTTCTTTGACCGACCCAGAATGTGTGGAGTCAGGAAAACCTCCTGCCCCCTGTCCCAAAATTTGGATAGCTAACCAGTCCCCCAGCCACAGCATAAAGTCAGAGCCTACCTCCAAGTCCAAAACTGAACTGTCCCTGGAACCAACATCCACCCAAACCGCATCTCCGACAGGGTACCTGGCAACCTGTGCCAGCTGCCTCTGAGCATCCTCTATCACTTGCAAGCCTCCCCCAAGGTACCTAAATAACAGGTCCTCATCATCCCTACCCCCCAAAATCCTCAACCCCTAGCTCCCCAGACAATATTGACAAAGTAAAACCATTACCTGTGCCTTCATCTTGAGACGTACTGGGAGCTGGTGTGTCCACTGCAGCCATCTGCTTTGCTGTCTGTTGTCTTTTCCCTTGAGCTCGGGTTGTCACAGTCGTGTGTCATCTCTTCCGACCTGGAGTCTGTTCTGGTTCCTTTACCATCTCGGACATCACCGCCTCCTAGAACAACTCTTCCACCTGGGCCACAATAGCTTGCCATTGCTGATGCAGTTCTGGTAAATTAGCCATCTGTAAGAAAGAAACACATAATGTTAATGCTGTTCCACAAACCAGACTGCCCTACTCTATCCCCAGCCCCTATACTGTTGCCTTGCCCTACACCCCACCTCTCTCTACCAACTCCCCTACTTACCCGTAGTCTGCAGCAGAGAACAACCCCTTGCATAACTTACCTGCTAAGCATACACTCTGACCACTAACTATTGCACTTATACCTTCCCCATAAATTAAAATATGCCATTGCCTGACACACACTTCACCCTTCAGCTGCACACACATTCAGCCACACACTTCCCTTCCTTTACCAACCTCTTTCATATAACCACCTGTAAAAAAAAACCCTTTACATCTATATTCTACCTACCTCCATTGAAGCAGCACAGCTGCCAGCACCATCCGACCACCAACGAGCCTGGAATCCCTTACCTCTTCACTCTGGTCAGCAAACTGTTGCCCACACTAGCGGTAATGGCCGTTACCACCACTGTGCAAGTGCAATCCAGAGCCCGGACAAAACATCCGCAAAAACAGCAGTGGCTTCACCCTAACCCACCAGAAAGGATACTCAACCACTACCACCAATGAGGAAAGCCAGTGGGACTGTCATCCCTTAATCTAACAGCTGTGACCATCAGTGTGCATGAGCGGAAACTGCCAAAACAGACCCCGGAGACCAGAGAATGGCCACAGAAGCTCATGAACCCACCAGGGAGCATGAGGGGTCTTCCACTCACTACCCCCAATTCTACTGAGACCAAATTACTGTGAGAGACCCCCCCTAGCCTCCCACGCCCACCAGGATGAACACATTTTTTTTTTTTAGTACCAGGCCGAACCACATGGCTGCCACCCAACCACATGGCCCAACCGAGAATGAGACAGTGACGGGCTCGACGAATCCCCCAGAGACACCAGGACATCAGCAAGCAACCTCAGCAACACCGGATGACTGCAATCACCTCATCAACTGTGGCCGGCCCAACAACTCGACCGAAGACACCACCGGACTACCAGCAAGCACCACAACAACCACAAAACAATCGGCGACACCACAGAACACCAGGAAGCAACCTCAGCAACCCCATGCCTACCAGACCCCGGAGGATCAAGGGAATACCCAGGTAAGCCGAACACTACACTCATACAGACACTACCAACCAACCATTCACCCACACACACTCTCCTCTTGGTAACCCTTTCAACAACTTCCATACCAGCAAGTCCTGTCACCAACCTGTATTCCCCAACTCCATCCCCAACATTAATTTAATTACACTAACGAGAAAACCCAAGAAAGGGAGAGAAGGGAACTAAACTCAGTTAGTCTAACACTCCTCTCTCCCCACCATCCAAGGCCTATCTGCATCCGCAATACCTACAGGTCATCTGGACATGAGCTAGCTGTTTCTTCACCACCAACTCGCGCCAAATGTGCCTACTTCCCTTAATCTCTACCACTTAATCCTGTTATGTCCCTCCTTCCCCTACATCACTTCCTTTAACCTCTCCCTTTCACCACTACAATCCCAACTATCCTACCTATCTACAAAGACTCCCATTAAATCCTAACTTCTATACCTGCCCCCACCCCTTTACCATTGCTCATGGGACCAGGATGACTTAGTTTGTCCCAAACTGCATTTTTTTAAATTTTGCTAAGAACTCCCTAACCTTTTAAATGATTTTGATAGATACCACATGCTAAGGTTCATATATGCATTGGTGCATTCATACATCTATAGCGAAACAACTATTTAAAAACAGTAACAAGCATATCCATACAGGACTATGGGAACTGGCGTGTTCAGTCAAGAATACTCATGTAGTCTACACAACAACTTTGCTTATCATCTGAGTATGCCTGTGCAGGAAACAATGAGTTACTTATAGTTACATTTCTTTCACAAATTGTTAGAGGAGAATGATCACATTCAGTATATACCAGATGGTTTTGTCATGCATCCTATGCTTTGGTTTCATCAGACACAGAGAAAAGGAAAAAGGTGAGTTTTATTTTGTATTAAAATTATTACTTATTCTATGAGTTTTTGCAAGGGGGATTTATTTATGTATTGAGAAACCAGGGAATGAGAGCAGAGTACCTACACCTAGATTATGCCAGATATACAGTACAAATGTAGTTGTTTGGAAGTGTTTAGTGGTGTTTTTCTCATTTCATGGGTAGGCAGTTTTCACTGAGCTTACCACCAATTAACTGCATTTCAGCTACGCAAGGTGCAATTAATCATAATAAATCTTAAAGTGCAATTATCACTTAAATTATTGCCTAAGCCATCACGAAAAGATAAATAAAATAAGATAAAATAAAAGGAAATATGAAATTTTACTGATCAATTCTAGGAGCTTTAACAAGAAACTCTACTCCCTACAAGCCCTTCTCACCCTGGATGATATAGATGTCGGTTTAGTGCTTGAGATGCGGTTTAAAACATTGGTGTGCATTCCAGCTATAAAGGGCTATAATGTCTTCCATATGATTAGGCCTGCTACCATGCAGGAGAAGAAAAAAGATGGAAGTCTTTCCATCTTCAAGCAGAATAGACTCATATCAAGGCTGGTAAAGCAGCATGATGTACTAGAGCTTCTTCATGACCCAATAATCACTAGAAAGGTTCCATATCATGCATTAGCTAGCTATAGAACTAGAAAAATGCCCATCTGCAAGAACTTGAATCAAATAGTATTAAACCCAATACCATTTTCAATGGTGATCTAACCTATCCAACTATACACTAGGAAACCTAAACAACCACTAGTGCACAAGCACAGATTCCTGAACTTTGTCAGTACAAATGCCCTGAAACAATTAGTCAGAGAACCTACTAGGGGGATCAACATATTGGATATTGTCTTTACAAATATGGGGGCATCTTGCATCATCCTTTGCAGAGACACTCCATTCCACCCAAGGTACATTTAGAAATTCGTCTAAGACAAACGATCTTCTCCTAAGTGAAACATTGGCAAGCTTCAAATCCCCATCAAACTCAGTTAACTCCATGAAATATACAGAAACATACTCCACCACACAATGCCAACATTTAAATAGCTGCATAGATGCAGTAGTACTCTGTAGGACAGGGTAATTCACATAAGCACCCCCCACCCCCACCCAGTGGTAGATCTATAGTATCAACAAGATTTACAAAAAAACGAAGAGAAGTTTGACCTACAGTAAGAACAATAAATTCCCAGAGTAATAGAACACCTGTCATTGAAATGAACAAACAATTCAGGAGCTTAATAAAATCCACTAAAACCAAATTTTCAGCTAAAATAGCTACCCATGTCAAATACAATCATAAGACCTTTTTTGGTTATGTCCGCAATCTCAGAATAACAATGCAGCAATTACCTGTGCTGATTGTGAATGATATTACCTGTAATTAGGTTGAAGCTATAATGAATCTACTGGCCAATCAATTCTGCTCAAACTTTACTCTCTCTCATCTGTTTGTCCCTCAAGATATACCTGAAAGCAGCTCACATCCAGCAATCATACAAGACCAAGTCATAAAAGCATTATAAAAAGCGAAAAATACTGCATCAGTGATTCCTGACAATATCCTGTGATGCATCTTAAATAGCATAAAGCATGATTTAGCTACCATCCTCTTAATAACACCATTTAATTTCAGCTTCATTACAGATTTTGAACTGAATAAATGGGCAACAGCTATAGGCATTCCCTTCCATAGGGGTGGGACCTTCCAAGGACTCAAGCAATTACAGACTTATAATTCTGATCAACCTCATATGCAAAGTCATGGGAAGATGTGTCATGGAACTAAACAACAAGGGTATAGAGAACCTCAGTTTGGATACATCAAAGATAGATCATGCTTACTTCACCTGTGGACTTTTTTGAAATGGTCAGTAAAGCAATCGATGAAGGTAAAATGGTACCCATCACATACCCAGACCCTGTCAAATCTTTTGGCAGAATCCCACACACAGGCATAGCAGAAAAGCTAAATAAACTGGGAATATACCCTTACATCACCCACAAGATTGCCAAATGGCTCACAGATAGATTGCAGGAGATCAAAATATGGGAAGCTACTTCCACAAAGAGACAAGTCCTCCAGGTTTTACAGCCAGAGCCTGTAATGTTTGGCATCTATTGCTCTGAAGTAAAAAACAATATCAATGGGCTCTAGCTGACTATGCCTGCAGATGTCTCAGGTTAGGAACAGTCACTGCATCTCTAAAAGACTTGGCCATCCTGCAGGAAGGTTTGCTCCAGACAAATAATTTCTGCCAAAATCATATACTGAGACTAAATACCAAGGAAAAACCCATTATCATATAATTTAGGAAGTCATCTACCCCAATATGGCCATAAGATTTAACCTAGTTGCTTGGGATTTGAAAACTTATGTGGACAGTGACATATCTTTCGACCAGCACATGGCAATTGCCATAAGAAATTACATCTGTACTGTACAATTTGTAAACAAAGGGACTGTGTCTAGATCTAGAGATGACATTGTACCCCTCAATAGACCAGTACCTCAAGGGTACATTCTTTATCTGTTGATTTGAATCTTTTTTCTGTGAAGATTATACAGGGATTGCCCCAGAGGAATCAAGAACATGTTCAAATTGTTGAAACCTGTATCTGAAAATTTAAAGACATATCATAAGGCAAAGATTTATCTGCAATTCCAAGTGGTAGGAATTATTTCCTGCTTGTCACGCTAGTTATATTTTTCAGTAGCTTTAGGGCAATGATTTTAAAATCTAAAACTGAAATATTTTGGATAGAGATGAAACAATATAGATCTTTAATTAACATCACAGCAGTGCAAAAGAAAATACAGAGATGAGTTTAGGCTTTGATAAATATATATATATATATATATATATATATATATATATATATATATATATATATATATATATATATATATTTATATATATATAGCAGCATGTTAAGCAGAGACACAAATAAATCAATCCGTGAAAATTTGAAAAATGTGGCGACTCCTAAAGAACTAAATGTCCATTAATTATTCTTGCCATTATTTTCAGTATGTTGGCTTTGTAAATACACAACATTCTTGCATGCTAATTTTCATAGCATTAGTAAAATGATACAGATTGCCATTTTAAATCCATCAAAAGGGAAGAGTTTTTGAATGATTACTCCCATAATTCTACTGAATTTTTGTATACTAATTGCTTGACGGCATAGTAAAGGCAGCATACAGCCTGAAGACATATCAATACATATATGCAATGTAACTTACAAATAATGAAATTCTGTATAGGGTCAACTTTTGTTTATGTGGATTATGACTTGTGATTGGCCCACCTTCTTTTATAAACCTAACCCACCCATCTCCCTCTGACTTAGATAAGAAGGTCTTTGTATTGTATAGACACACTACATACATAGAGCAATTTGTATGTGTGTGTGTGTGTGTGTGTGTATATATATATATACATATATATATATATATATATATATATATATATATATATATATATATATATATATATATATATATATATATATATATATATAGAGAGAGAGAGAGAGGGTGAGATACACATGTAGGCATATGTTATTATTATTATTATTGTTATCATCACAGTGAATGCTAGATCTGTAGTGCATAAAGTATGGAATAGAAACTGCTGATCTTTTGGACTCTTTGCATTGCCAAGTTACTATGTGATTATAAAATCTGTGGCTTAAGTCATACAGCTTGCACAGAGCTAAAATTATGGTAGATGCATAACTTTTGCACTTTTGCTTACATTACCATATGAAGGAACAAAAGCAAATGCTGTTATTATTGAATGAAAGGTCTGTGTGTGTGTGTGTGTGTGTGTGTGTGTGTGTGTGTGTGTGTGTGTGTGTGTGTGTGTGTGTGTGTGTGTGTGTGTGTGTGTGTGTGTGTGTGTGTGTGTGTGTGTGTGTGTGTGTGTGTGTGTGTGTGTGTGTGTGTGTGTGTGTGTGTGTGTGTGTGTGTGTTCTATACAGATATAGATAGATACAGATCAAGGTGTGTAATTTGGCTGAGTTTCTCCAACTTTGACGATTTAGCCAAAGACCCAGAATGAATTTGAACCAAATCTGAGGCATCTAAGTATGTTTTAAGCTTGCATTGCACTATTCCAAACTGTATTTTGCTTAAATGTTTTTTAATTTTTTGCAGTTGTTGTTGCTTTGGCTGTTTTTCTCCACTTTGAAATCCTAGTACTTCTGTATTTAATAACATAGGCTAGATTCAGATTTGCTGAATCTATGTTGTTGTCGTTTGGCTTTTCCCGGTTAGGGGTCGCCACAGTGGAACACCGGTCCGCTAATGATTGGCAGTAGATTTTCACAAACGCCAAGGTGCCAGCTTGACGTTCAACCTTCAACGAAGGCGCAACCATTTACGCATGTCTTTTGAATGCCCACCCAACCATGGGGAGGACATGCAGACTCCACACAGAAGGCACTCCCCGCACTCTAGCCGAGAACTGAACGGGAGAACCTTTTGTTGTGAGGCAACAACGCTACCGCTGCACCACTGCAGATTTGCTGAATCTATGCTGGTTGGTATTAACTGAGCACTAAAACCAGCCATCCTACTTTAAAAAAGCTCTCCTGCACCCATGTGATAGATGTGTGTAGCTCAGGACACATCTGAGTTGGGGACTGTTGGAAAAAGGCTCAGTTCTGGGCTTACCTATTGTCAGGCTTGTGTAAAAACTGCTAAGCTTTGCTTGTTATTTAAGCACTGCATTTGCCAGTGGCTGCTTTTGTGCTGCTGTATATAAACACAAACAGAAACAACAATTTTACCTTGATATCTTCTAGAGAACCCTCCTTAACTCCACTACCTCTCTGTGCACAATGCAGTTGCACATTGCTATCCAGCGAGGAACTCAGCAGTGAAGTCTGAGACGTTGACTCAGTTTCTCACCTTTAGCCTTCCACAGAATAGCCACCCTTGTTATTGGAAATAATAGAAAGGGTGCCATGGTTAAGAAGTAACAAGAATAATTTGAGGGACTGACAAATGTTAAAGTATTGCAGAATAGGAAGAATCTCACAGCACAATAAGAGAATCAGCTGCAGAATGCTAGGCAGAAAATAAGCAATTACCTTAATATGCATGAGCTTAGAAAGCTTACTTTTAAGCAACTCTTTTTGGTAATAATTCTACAACACAAAATCTTTTAGCACAATGACTCAGGCAAAAGAAAGTGGAAAGGGCTATCACCAGACTTAGGGAGACTATAACAAGGAAAGTAATGAGAGCTTGTACAGGTACTAGAAATATTTCAGGAATTCTGTGAGAGTCCCTGTAAAGCAGAGAAATGTGAAAATTGAGAAAAGATACAAATGGTAATGTTTATGGAAGAATTAATGGAAATGTTTATGGAAGAATTAAATATGCCAAGATTAGAGTAAGATGAGCCTCAATTACTAATGGTTAGGATAGGAGGAGATGAGATAAAAATTGTGATGTATAACCAATGTACAGGAAAGTCACAGTAATGGTATTCCTGTGGAAATTTGAAAGCTAGGAGGAAAAAAAACTGATAAAGATCAGGAAGGATTTGTTTACCAGTATCTTAACAGGAGGAAAAGTACCACTGTCTTGGAAGAAAGCAGTGGTAGCTATAATACCTAATGAGGGTAAAGATCTATCAGATCAAACTTTATACAGACCCATTTCAATACCAAACCATAATTATAAAGTGTTCATGTCTATAATGGCTAAAATAATTGCAAAAGTAATCCTAAACCTGATAGATATGGATCAGTGTGGTTTTGTGGAGGGGATACAAAGTCTTGACAACATTAACAGTACATTGATGATCCAGAGGGAAGCAGAGTGTAAGAAAATATGATTGTTGTTGGGGGGGGGGTGTTGATGCAGAGAAGGTATTTGACAGAGTAGACTAGGACTTTATGAGCAGGGCAATGTAAGCATTTCCATTTCCTGATAAAAATATAAGGTTGATTAGGAGGATATATGAGGGATCAGAGGTGAAAATTAAAGTGGATGGGGTCTTCTCTGGTATTTTCTGCTTAAGCAGAGAGAAAAGGCAGGGGTGTCCTCTTCCCCCTTTATTATTTCATTATATTTAGAGCCATTGGCAAAGACAAAAAGGGACTCAGACATTCAAGGATATAATTGGCATGGTAGTAAAAAAAAAACTGGCTTTATTTGCAGATGATATTATTTTATACCTGACAAAACCAGAAAAAAAAGAAATTACGATGTTGTGGAACATTTTGAGACAGTTTCACATCTTTTCGGGTAACAAAATTTATGAAGCTAAAATAAATACAATAGCGGTAAATTATGTACCCACACATGAACTGATTCAGGAATGCCCATATTTATGGTGACATGATAAAATGAAGTATTTAGAAGTACGGATTAAAATGATTCTCGTGTGGCAGCTAAGGATATGTGGGAAGATACTTAAAGGATAATAGAGAAACAGCAGTTAAAATGTTTTAGTCCCTTTAGTCTTATACACAGGTCAGACATAATTTTTATCAACCAGAGGAAAAGTTATTGGTAGCAATTAATAAAGAGCTTAAAGACTTTTTCTGGGAGGGGAAAACAGCAAGAGTCAAGTGGGATAAGATGATTCTTCCAGTAGAACAGAAGGGATTGGGATTATCCAATTTGAAGGGATATTTCAGAGCAACACAGTAAAGACCCCTACACATAGCACAAGCAGAGAACTATAATTCAAAGTGGAAAGGGATGATGATGATGAAACGTGGGGAGCTCCAAAAACAAGGAGAGAGTGGGATTTTGGATGTTGGCCTTTAACTCATTACATCCAAGTGATGCCTCCAGGTGCATCTGCCTCTAAGCTTCAAATCTTGCTTGCTCATATTTGCATCAATAATTCCAAAACCATGCTATGTACAAGGTTTTAAAATATTTTATCTTAAAGCTTACACAATAGCATACTCAACTGCATTAATATTTGATCTCTGTCTAGTGAAGTTAAATAGATATTAGCTGTTGTTTTTATGATATTAATTTATATAGATACAACTGTTACATTTTTTTAAATATCTCAACAACCAGATAACACAGACAGAACTCCTTACCCTCAAATGAAAGCTATTAGCTAGAGGAATAAAATTTGCTGATAGTATGTTTGTAGCTTGAGTGGTTGCTGAGATGTTGTAAGTTGTTTACAAAATGTTACAAATGTAATAGTTACTGTGTTTAGTGTAACTTATAAAATTCAGTTTAAGACCTAGGACCTAAATAATACTATCACAATAAAAACAGTTTGTGCTGAAGAGTTTGACATTTATACATCTTCCATAATCCCTATGGTTCCAGAGATATGAAAATTTGTTTGAAATGTGAGGATGTAATTTGAATCTGTCAAAAGGTTTAGGCTCTGTCCATTGGAAGTTACTGTGCAAACTTCCTAAACTCCATTGGAGTGAATGAATTAGGGAGAATAACAATAGTCATACAGAATATTATATCCATAAAGTAGCAGAAAGTATTCTAAGAACTAAATGACCACGGGAATGGAGAAAAGAGATTCTGCTGATAGGGATGACTGCAATTAAGGATACAGACAATAGACAAGAGGTGTTTGGAATTTATTGGAGAAAATTGACAAAGGAACTAAGGTATTGGGAGCAGATAAATAGAGAGGGAAATATGATAGAATGGGAAGACACCAAGAATTTATTTAGACTGCAGGTTAGAGATTGCCTTCCCTATCAGGGATTGATATCAGAGTATAGTCAACGAGAAAGTAATAGTGGGGTACTAAATGAACAGTGCTGGTAGAGTTTTTCATATAATCTAAAACATAAGCTGCCATTAAAAAGGAATAATTAGTAGAACATATAAAATATTGGATGATAACTATAAGAATCAATCAGAGGAGGTTAGAAAGGATTGGGAGGAGAGACTGGATAAACAATTCACAGAGAAACAATGGGAGGATATATGTCTGTCTACAAAATATGCAACAAAATCTAGAAGATTTATGATTTTTGCATGGAAATGTTTACATAGATATTTTTATACCCCAAGCAGACTCCAGGGAATTTTTACTCAAGCAGACAGCAAATGTTGGAGGTGTGAAGAGGAAGAAAGAGGTAATTGGAAACATATTTTCCTGGGAGTGTGGTGAGTTAGTAGACTTTTAGGATTCCCTGCGGGTTGCACTGTTGGAGATGCTGGGTGGGCAGATTGGACTGATGAGGGAGATGACTTTTTTGAGCTATGATACAGAATCGGAATTGCCTAGATATCATAAGGCCTTGTTGTGTCTAATAATGTTGGCTGCCAAAAAGCAATTATTAGAATATGGAAATCAAAATCTAAAGCAGCTATACTGGAAGTAGTGACTATAGTAACAGAAATAAAACAACTGAAATTGAGATCTGAAGAAAAGGGTAGCAGCAAACTATTTAGGAAAAATGGGAATTGTGGGAACAATACATAGAAGGGAGGAATGAGGTTTAAAAGGTGGCAGGACTAAAATGAACTATGTAATGCTTGAGTAAGAAAGATTGGGTAGATTATAAGTGATGTATAATGTTTGCAACTGGGAGAGTGTCAATATGTTTGTAATGTAAAATGCTTGAACTAGGATTATGTCAATGTGGTTTGTTTTCATTTAAATAAATGTATGATTGCAATGTACTAAGTCCTGGTTTAATAAAGACATGTCTTTGCTTATAAAAAAGGCAGGAATTGAATAATTTATGTAATGTTGCTCAGATTATATGTTATATAACAATATATGTGAAGAATGATGGCTATGTTAGTATAGTTTGATTGCTTTTATATGGATGTAAATTTGTCTATCTCACAAGTGATAATTCAATAAAGGTGTTTGAAAAAAAATATTAACTCTCCTTACACACCAGGGAAGCAGTCTGTGATTCTGCATTATAAAAAAGGAATGTCAGCCTAATGATCAGATCGTACATAGGACTTTGATCTCATCTAGTCCACTTTAGCACTGAGCTATAGCATGATGCATAGCCAGGCTGCAAGAGTAGGCTGGCATAGCACGTTAATGATGAGTGGCTGAAGGTGTGTGCACTTTGTCAGTAATATGTTTCTGTGAAATATAGAGATTTATAGATAATGGAAACATCTAGACTCATTCGCAGTTATATAGAAGGAAAAATATTATGTATCAGTGACTTTTTTTGCCAATCTGCCATGTCTGATGTCAAATCACAAATCAAATCACACAACAAGGAAATACCAGCAAATGGACCTGAGAAAGGTTTCTGCTTCTTGCAGTACTTTGGTTAGGGATATTGCAGCAGTGTCACATCTGTGTGAATATTAGCCTATGAAAAGCCTTTTATAACAGTAATGTAGGTATGATAACACTAATGTCCAGTGCTATTCTTGTTTGCAGTGTGCATTTTCATCAGTTGAATGTGTAGCTTATGCATCCATAAATTTACAGCTACATCTGAGGAATAGCAACACAATACAATGGAACTGAACCATGTCTTCCTCCAGTCTGTCATATTCTGTCTTACACCATTGCCATATAGGCCTGTTCCCCACCATGGGAATATAAAATGGTGAAACTAATGAATATATGGTTGCATTACCTTTGTGGACTATGCTGACAACTTATGGACAACTATGCACAACCAAAAGATGGTTCTCCCAGCCTGCTTGCCCTTCACATGGTGTCAGTATGTGTCATGGTTCACCTGTTGGGGACATTGACATATTTTCCCATGGGATAATGTCCTTTTTCCTGTGAGTCACTACAGCTGATGTAGGGAAGCCCTATCTGATAATGATATCAGTGGACCCCTGCGTGTTTACATACATAAGCTGTATCCCTGTACAGATCTGCATTTTCTTTTATAGACCTTGCTAATCACTAGGATACCACAGTGTCCAGCATATCTTTTGCCCCTATCATTTATCTGTTCCTGTCCAACATTTTTTGTCGAATAGCCAGGTTGCCATGTGGGTTTCAGTGCTACTTCACTATACACATGCACATGCATTATTTGCTTGCTAATACGGCCCACTCTCTTCCTAGGTGTTCATGTGTGCTGCAAAAGTAGAGGATTGTCGAAGTTAAACAACTTCAGTCCTGCTGAGAATTTAAAACTCCTATAAATACTAAGGACTGATGCAAGATTATTGTTTGGGAAAGGGGGTGTAAAAAGCTTCCACTAAACCTCAGGTGGAGCACCATGTTCCACAATGTCAGTGCCACGGATATGAAGATCACAGCGATCTGTTGTTGGAAGCATATAACCAGCATTATAAAGCGGGTCTCATGAGGATATGTGACAGCAGATTGAATGGCTGCAGCTGGAGGGGGTCAGCTCATACTGCAAATGTAACTAATGACAAGTTGTTTTTGGCATCCATGTATTGAGATAATGATAGAATACAGTTATCATATAAACAGACATGGAAAAAGGTTCTTGGAGTGGGTCAGATCTCATGTATCCCTCATGAAAAACAGCCAGGTTTACAGTTTTTCTGCATATGCTTTATAATGATTTTGTCAGAATGACACTAGGTTTGCACATGGATCTATGTACTTCACAGGTACACCAGGTGTTCTAGCTCAGAGGAAGAAGAACTAATTTAAGCATCTAATAACTGTTATAATGGATCTACTGCCATGTATGTGAAAACAGCAGGGCAGCATAACTTGTAGGGTTGGCACTTTCATGCCAATTGTTCATTTACTGTGTATACTGGAAAAAATGGTTAGGCTTAGAATGGCCTATTACCAAAGCTATGAAACAGAAAAAAGGAGGACCAGCACTCAGAGGCAGCAGTTAAAATATATTTAATTAGATTGTAACAACAACCTAATACATAATGCACATACCGGTTTCGGCCAACAATGCCTTTCTCAATGTGTCTAATCCAAACAATTTAGTTACAGCCCATAATGCATTCAGCTAACAATTTATACTGTCCTCTTAAAGTGGTATGTTCCACATTCATTCTTTATTACTGACAGTTAAGCTGAACACATAAACTCCATATGTTACAAATGAATTCACCATAATAACCCAAAATAAACCTTTTGCCTGCAACAAAATATAACTTCAATGTTATTTTTGTGATCAATCTATATTTTATACATATTTGTATGGTGAAATCTATTGATAACAGCAATATTAAACCAAATGTGGGTAATATTAATTATATGTTGTGAATAAAAATTTTTGTAAATTATTCAACAATTTTTAACTTTTAAGGGTACATCTGTTGAATGACATATTGTATATCCAATGTACAGCATGGAAAGATGCAAAAAATAAGGAATAATGATAGATATTACAAATTATGATAATAATACTATATCTTAAATAACATATTAAGTTTAGATCAATATTATTCCACTTGGAATATCACCTTTAATACCATTTATCCTTCCTGTACATGATATTCATTGAGTCCGGGTTTAAAAAGGGCCCCAAGTGTGGTAATCCATCTTTCTTCCATATTATTTAATCTATTGTGCCAACCCATTTTGAAATTCCTGTGTGATTGTATTCTGTCTATTATAGTGAACTGAAATGAAGCTGTAGTATGTTGTCTAGTGTGTTTATATAGTGCGTTGGTTATGTGCCTATTTCGAATGGCGCTTAAATGTTCACTAATTCTGATCCTCATAGGTCTGGAGGTCTGACCTACGTAAAAAGCAGAGCAAGAACATTGTGCCAAATATGTCACCCAGTCCGAACTGCAGTTTCCAAAGATTTTGATCTTAAAAATTTTTGGTGTATTTTTGCTCGTAAATTCTTTTGTTTTGCAAATATGTTGACATAAACTGCAGTGTCCACATGGATAACAGCCAACCAATGTATCTCCAAATAAAGTGGTTTGGTGTTGTATACCAGGAAGGCGGCGTTTGTAATGTGCAAAATTAGACTGAATATTCCGTCCTCTTCGATATGAAAATGAACAATTTTCTGGAAGAATATCCCTAAGAAAGGAATTAGACTGTAGGGTTCCCCAATGTTTTTCAACAATATTTCTGAACCATTTGGTGTTATTACCATATGTAGTAATCAGCCTGATTGGTTGTTTGGCAGACTGAACCCCTTCCGTAGATTTATTGTATTGAAGTAACTCCCCACGTCTTTTTTTGGCAATTTGTGCAACTGTGTTGTTGAGTCGGTTGATATTATATCCTCTGTCTGTAAATCTGGCATCTATTACCAAAGCTAGCCCAGTAATTACCTATGAATTTATCACACCATGAATCTAAGAAAAAGGGAAATGGAAATTTTAGAGTGGTCTCTGTAAATGTGGACAGTATTAAGAATACAATAAGAAAAATAGGAATTTTGGAGTGGGATAATACATGTGATGCAGATGTATTTGCATTAGAAGACACAAGACATTTATCAAATGAATAAATATTATAAACAGGGACACTATGGGGAGGAAAGATAAAGTGGAATTTAAGAAATGACAGATGTTCTGGAATAGCCATATTCTATTGAAATACAGTAAAGATATTAGATGTATCTTTAGCAAAAATGGGAAGACAAACCATTGTATACTTAAAATGGAAAGAACAAGTCTAGGGAATTATAACATTGTAGGCTTATACTAACTGTAAATAAAGTGAAAGCTTATTTCATTAGATTTTAGATTATGTTGTGATAAATATGAACAGCATAATAACAGGAGACTTTAACTGTGATTTAAGAGGCAGGCAAAATAGAAAAGATTGTATAAGAAAAATGTTAGAAATTATAAGATGGAGTAAGTTAAAACTCTGGGGAAAAATTCAGGGATTTACCAAAGGAGTATGTATAAACTGAAATAAATTATTTTAAAGTATCAGACGTTTTAGTGATTCACATTACCTTATAGTATAGAGATTTTCCATCATCTTTATTATTAACTTTCTCTTTTCCTTTCTATATCTACTTCTTCTAATTACATATAGTACTAAGTAATTAAATAAAATTCTCTCTCTTTCTCTCTCTCACTTCTTTCTTCCTATTCCTGTTCCTTTTCTCTCTTTTCCCCAGTATAAATACTTTACATACTTTTCCCTTTTAAATATCTGCAAATGATATATGTCTTCTAATTCTCCAGTAATAGTATAATTTGACTTAATATTCTGTGTGGAGTCTGCATGTCCTCCCCGCGGTGGAGTGGCATTCGAAAGATATGCGTGAATGGGTGTGCCTTCGCTGGAGGTTGGGCTTCGGGCTGGCAACTCTGCACCATAAAAATCTACTGCCAATCATTAGTGGATCAGAGTTCTGCTGTGGCAACCACTAACCGGGAAAAGCTGAAAAGACAAACAACCAAAGTGCATTTTTTCTAGTGGGTCAGTGGTGGGGTAACAATATGTTTCTGATTAGTGTTTCTAACTAGATGTTTTAGACTCTTTGTTTAGACACATATAAACATTAATACAGTGCATTAATGGTGTTTTATAGATGGCTAAATATAATATAATAATACTAGGTTCTTACTAGGTTATTTTTTTTCTTTCTCTCTGGTCTGGTTAATTAGTGGGTAAATGATTGAAATGTTATAAAATGATTTCTGATTTGAGGCAGCTGTTGTTACTTCTAAGTAGCTGCTTTTATATGAAATGATTAATTTGTTCATGATGTTGACGTTTTGTGAGGAAACTGGTGGTCTGTGTGACTGTTCTCATTGTGGAGATTCATGACATGCACTGACAAGACAGCTTATGTGTTTTTTTTTTTTAATTTGGATTCTGTAAACTCTAAAAGCTTCAAGATTTGATTTCCCACTGAAAATGCTTTTTTCCTTACTAGAGACAACCTCTGCTGTGTATGAGCCTATTTAGATACTTTTTAACAAGTTTATGAAGCTGGAGCTTGAGGAAACAACAATGATGACATTGCTTGACATTTTGAACTTGTTAAATGGCTGTATTTAGAACTCTTTTCTCTTGAAATTCTGTTATCCTTTACTTGCTTTAAATGGTAAATAATTAGTTCTGATAAAAGTGTTTAACTCCTTTTAAAATACCTATGTTCTTTTATAGATGCATACAGTCTGCAGATTCAATGGCACTTTTAGTAACTAAATGACATCAAATTAACTAGGAGCTGCATTTAAAAACTCATTATGCATATTAACATGAGAATTCTGTTACATAACTAAACCTTTAATAACTAAACAGAGGGTTGTGAGGCTTTTTTTGTAATAAGTTTTATATATATATATATATATATATATATATATATATATATATATATATATATATATATATATATTTAAAGAAAAAAACATGAACCACTGGCGAAAAAAAAAAGCGGACAGCCCAATCTGTCTTTAATGTTTTCGTTCATTTTAATAAAATTGAACTTCTTCAGAAATGCACCCATAACGTAATTCAGTACTTAAATACAAATTCAAAGTAATCACATGTAATGAAATAACCAATAGTATTGCATTCTCATAATTATCTAATAAATAATACAAAATTGACAATACACTAAATAAATCCATAATTAGTGAATGCTAATATGTAAAAATTATACCTATGAAATGTTACAAATACCAATGTCAATATTTAAAATTTTTGTAATGTTAAAAAACACTTGATGTTAATCATGTTGTTCAAGCCTGGAGGTTGATCAGCCTTTAACCTAATTTGCCAAATGGCTTCTCTACATTCTAAATGTACCTTAAAATCACCACTAAATAAAGAATCATTAACCCTTTCTAAAATGGAAAAAGTGAACTTTTTAAACAAAGGACAATGTATTGAATGCTTAGCCAATGCATTTGACATGTCTTTCTTCTTTAGAGCCAAGTTATGTTCATAAATCCATTTGTTTAAGGCACGTGTAGTCTTCCCTATGTAAAAATGTTCACCTGAAACACACTGTACCAAATACACTATATTAGTTGTTTTACAAGTGTAATACCCATTTGTTGTAATTACCTTGTTCTGGTGTTTCAAATAAACACTAGATGTTCCACTGATAAATCTACACTGTTTACATGATGTACATGAAAAAGTGCCTAGAATAGAATCACAAGCTCTGTTAATGTTTCTTGCACCTTTTTCCAAAATCATCTTGATATTACTCACTTTTTTGTAAGTAAAAGTAGGATAATTTCCTATAATATTAGCCAATTCATGGTTTCCCACCACTATTTTCCAATTGTTGAGAACTATTCTTTTAATAATGTCCATTTCGTTAGTGATGGGTAACGGAAAGGACAAGTGATACTTGTTCTCCCTTCTAGTAACTGTTTGTGTGTTATTTATGTTGCTGTAATTTTTCAAAATTGGACTGGCCTTATTCATTCTCAAATCTAACACCTCACTTATAATTTGATATAACCAACATGTAGTATATCCTCTATCAAGAAAAAAATGCTTCAAATTGATGGTCTCCTGCAAGAATGTGTTATCTTCACTAGTCAAATGACTTAGTCGTATAAACTGACCCTTAACTACACCCCGTTTCATATGCCAGGGGTGTAAGCTGTCATGATTTAAATACTGATTCACAAATGTTGATTTCCTGAAAATACTATTGTAAAAAGTGTGGTCTTGATAATTAATAATTAAATGTAAATCCAGGAAATTTATACTACTACCAAATTCTCCTAATGTAAATTTTAAAAATTTGGTACTGTTGTTTAAATCTTCCAAAAAACTAGTGAAAGAACTGATGTCACCTTTCCACAAAAATATCAAATCATCTATGTATCTTCTGTAAAATAAAATATTACTGAACATAGAATGTGTAACCAAAAATTGGTTTTCCCAAGATGACATAACTAAGTTTGCAAAACTTGGTGCAACCCGAGACCCAATAGCAACACCAGATATTTGCTTATACAAATCTCCTCCAAAATTAAAAAAATTGTTGTCTAACACCAGCTCCATCAATGTACAACAAGTATAAACTAAAGTATTGTCAAGGTGGGCTTGTTTACTAAGAAATTCTCTCATAAATTCAATGCCCATTTGTTGATCTATGCTGGTGTACAAAGAGACAACATCCAGTGATGCAAAATGAACATTGTCATCACTAAAGTTGATATCTTTTAAAAGTTCTAATAAGTGCCAGGAGTCCCGGAGATAAAACCTAGACTTTTGTACAATAGGATTTAATACATCGTCCAACCATACAGAAATAATCTCTGTTTTTGAACAACTAGCAGAAACTATGGGCCTAAATGGTAAATATTCACCCATTTTATGCACTTTGGGAATTCCAAACAAAGATGCAATCCTAGGATATTCTGTATGCAAAAAGGTGTAAACAGTAAAATCAAAACAACCTTCACTAAATAAATCAAAAAGACGTGTCTAATTTGGCAAAACGTTTTGAAATAAATTCAAAATTCATTTTTTTATAACTTGTGTTGTCAGCCAAAAGTGTCTTAATGGCTTCTGTATATTCAACAGAATTCATTACTACTACAGTCCCGCCTTTATCGGCCTTCATAATACTCCAATCTTTGTTCTTAGCCATAACTTGGAGAGCCTCAATCTCTCCCTCAGAAAGATTAGACATGTAGTGTGAATGATTGTTTATCTGTCTAATATCTTGTTCACATTGTTTATTGAATACTGATAATGTAGAATTCAATAAAGGGTTATATGTGCTTTTTATTCTTGAATGCTTGTGTGTATTATCAACCAATTTAGTGTTGTAAAAAATATACTTCAAATTTAACTTTCTGCAATACAATTTAAAATCTACTATCAATTGTGCTAAATCAAATCTATTATCAGGAATGAAAGAAAATCCTTTCTCTAAAACTGAAACCATGTCATGAGAAAGGACAGTGTCAGTAAGATTCAAAATATTAATGCAATAATTTAAAACTTCTTCTTTCCTCTGGTCCTGCCTTTGTTCCTTGTCTGGACTTTGTTCGACCATTTGGGAGTTTTCTTGACTCCAGAACTGTCTGTCAAAAAAGGACCCTTAGTGTTAGAGTCAACAACTGCCACCACTGAAGTGACTGTATTAGAAGATTCCACATAATTATTATTGTTGTTACTAATCTTATTTTGTCCTTGAATTATACCATTCTGGTTAATGATGTTAGTGCTGTTGTTATTTGCACCTGAACAGTTTAAAGCTTCATTAGTTGAATGACCATGACTGGAAGAATTAACTTCTTGCTGAGACTTTTGGTTCATTGATTTTACCAAATAAGCTTTCTGTGCAGCATAAGCTGCAATGTCTCTGTGAAGTTTACCTTGTTTTCTTGAAACAAGAGACACCCTGTGTCTCTTAACTTTAGCTTCTATGCCCAAGTATAAAGAAGTTAAAGTGCTAAAAGCTTCAGAAGACCTAATTTCTCTGTCCAAAGATTCTAACTGAGTTCTAAAATTACCTATCTCACTGTTGTAATGGTCAACCAACAGTTCCATGAAATGTAAACCAGTATTGTTAAATAAATCTACTAATTTTCCGTATAAAATGTCACCTTGTGAAACGCAGTTAGGAAATTTAGATAGTCTTAACCCAAATGGTACACACTTAAGTCTGATGTTTTCCTGTAAATAATACACTTTCAATTGAAGTGACACTAACTTTTTACTCAACTTTTCTAATTTGAAAATGTTCTCTTTACATTGTTCAAAGGCGTCGCTAACAGAAGAATTGGCTGCATTACTTACTTGTCCCTGATGTAAATGACTATCACCACTGAAGAAAGGATTACCATTCTCCTCATTGAACAAAGCGTTTATAATTCCATCAGAACAAGTGTCAACATTGTTTTTTCTTAAAATGTTCTGTCCATCAGCGGAATTGTTACTAGCCGCCATAATTTCCTGGCGTCCCATGCTAATACTGGCTACACCACTGTTCAGTGCAACGTCTCCACGTGTACTTCCTGTTTGAGCATTACCAGTGCTCTGACTCCTGAACTGAGTTGCAAAAGCTTGTCGGATGACTCCAATAATTACTCCTGACATCTGCTCACTGAAGTTGATACCCAGTTCTGGAACGGAATGGGTGCTCAGATTGAGCAAAGTGTCCTATGTGTCTTCTATTGACATTGCCAAAGGTATAAAAAAACAATAAATGCAAACAAGCACAAAACAAATTAAATAAAGAAAAAAACATGAACCACTGGCGAAAACAAAAAAAGTGGACAGCCCAATCTGTCTTTAACGTTTTCGTTCGTTTTAATAAAATTGAACTTCTTCAGAAATGTACCCATAACGTAATTCAGTACTTAAATACAAATTCAAAGTAATCACATGTAATGAAATAACCAATAGCATTGCATTCTCATAATTATCTAATAAATAATACAAAACTGACAATACACTAAATAAATCCATAATTAGTGAATGCTAATATGTAAAAATTACACCTATGAAATGTTACAAATACCAATAAGTCAATATTTAAAATTTTTGTAATGTTAAAAAAACACAATGTTAATCATGTCGTTCAAGCCTGGAGGTTGATCAGCCTGAAATATTGGCAATCTTCTTAACCTTCAGCTTCTAACATTTATACATACTTTGATCTGATATATATTTCTGACATATCTACTTATCACAGGTGCTATTATATGTGACATATTCATATAGCTACAGTTATATTGGACACTCTCACTTTAATGTATATTTCATGGACTCAGATTTCTTTAGTTGCTTTCATAATGCTTTTCTTTGTTGTTTTTCTACTATATTCTAGGCAGAGATGGACAATTTGTGTTGTTTGGTGTTGGAAAGGTGGTGGATGGATGGTTTAGTTAAGTTTTTAACTAAACCAGAAACTTTGTTTCATCTATGTGTTTGTAAATAGTTTGGGGTTTTTGAAAGTAGTGCTTAATACATGTTATACAGCCATGATACGTACATCTTCAGTAGATTTCAAGTCAACACTGAAGAAAGGTTTCTTGGTAAGTAACATACAGATTATAGTCAATGGCTTATAAATCATCTTCTTTCAGCTGTTCCCATTAGGGGTCACCACAGCGGATTACCTGTTTCCATTTATTCCTGTCCTCTGCATCTTGCTCTGTCAAATCAACCACCTGCATGTCCTCTCTCACCACATCCATAAACCTTATCTTAGGCCTTCCTCTTTTCCTGTTACATGGTAGCTTCATCCTTAGCATCTTTTTCCCAATATACTCAGCATCCCTCCTCAGCACATGTCCAAACCAACATAATCTTGCCTCTCTGGCTTTGTCTCCAAACCTTCCAACCTGGGCTGACCCTCTAATATACTTATTCCTAATCCTGTCCACCCTCATCACACCCAGTGCAAATCTTAACATCTTTAACTCTGCCACATCCAGCTCAAACTCCTGCCTTTTTGTCAGTGCCACTGTCTCCAACCCATATAACATAGCTGGTCTCACTACCCTCTTGTAGAGCTTCCCTTTCACTCTTACAGTTACTCGTCTGTCACAAATCACTCCTGACACTCTTTTGCACCCACTCCATCCTGCCTGTACTCTCTTCTTCACCTCTCTTCCACACTCACCGTTACTCTGAACTATTGACCCCAAGTATTTAAACTCATCCACATTAACCAGCTCTACTCCTTGCATCCTCACCATTCCTCTAGCCTCTCTCTCATTCACACACATATATTCTGTCTTAATCCTGCTGACCTTCATTCCTCTTCTCTCTGGAGCATATCTCCATCTCTTCAGGGTCTCCTCCACCTGTTCCCTACTCTCACTACAGATCACAATGTCATCTGCAAACATCATAGCCACGGGGACTCCTGTCTGATCTCGTCTGTCAATCTATCCATCACCATAGCAAATAAGAAAGGGCTCAGAGCAGATCCTTGATGTAACCCCACCTCCACCTTAAATGCATCCATCACTCCCACAGCAGACCTCACCATTGTCATACTACCCTCGTTCATATCCTGTACCACTCTTACATACTTCTCTGACACTCCTGACTTCCTCATACAATACCACAACTCCTCTCTAGGCACCCTGTCATATGCCTTCTCTAAGTCTACAAAAACACAATGCAACTCCTTCTGACATTCTCTGTACTTCTCCATCAACACTCTCAGAGGAAACATTGCATCTGTAGTGGTCTTTCCCGGCATGAAACCATACTGCTGATCACTAATTATCATGTCCCTTCTTAACCTAGCTTCCACTACTCTTTCGCATAACTTCCTGCTGTGACTGATCAATTTAATTCCTCTGTAGTTACTACAGCTCTACACATCGCCCTTATTCTTAAAAATTGGTACCAAAACACTTTTTCTCCATTCCTCAGGCATCCTCTCACTTTCCAAGATTTCATTAAACAATCTGGTTAAAAACTCCACTGCCATTTCACCTAAACACTTCCATGCTTCCACAGGTATGTCATCTGGGCCAACAGCCTTTCCATTCTTCGTCCTCTTTATAGCTATCCTTACTTCCTCCTTGCTAATCGATTGTACTTCATGATTCACTATCCCTACATCATCCAACCTTCTCTCCCTCTCATTCTCTTCATTCATCAACCCCTCAAAGTACTCTTTCCATCTCGTCAACACACTCTCCTTGCTTGTGAGTATGTTTCCCTCATTATCTTTTATCACCCTTACCTGCTGCACATCTTTCCTAGCTCGGTCCCTCTGTCTAGCCAATCAGTACAGGTCCTTTTCTCCCTCCTTAGTATCCAACCTTTCATACAACTCTTCATATGCCTTATCCTTAGCCTTTGCCATCTCTCTCTTTGCCATGCACCTCATCTCCTTATACTCCTGTCTACTTTCTTCATCTCTTTGACAATCCCACTTTTTCTTTGCCAACCTCTTTCTCTGTATACTCTCCTGTATGTCCTCATTACACCACCATGTCTCCTTGTCATCCTTCCTCCGTCCAGATGTCATACCAAGCACCTTTCTAGCCATCTCTCTTACTAGCTCTGCTGTAGTTACCCAGCTATTTGGTAACTCTTCACTGCCACACAATGCCTGTCTTAACTCATCCCTGAACTTCACCTCACAATTACTCTTTTTCAATTTCCACCATTTGATCCTTGGTGCTGCCCTCAAACTCCTTTTCCTCTTCTTGATCACCAACGCCACCCTACAAACCAATGGCTTATAAATGTTTATCATTAAATATTAATGGTTTGAAGAATAATGCCAAAAGTGCTGGTTTGCTCAAATATATCAAAATGCATAAAGCCCAGATCATGTTTTTAGAGGAAACCCATCTATTAAAAAAAGACTTACAAAAATAGTCACTGAGTGGCTATACCATTCTCGCTGATTCATGTTTTAAGATTAAGAGAAGGGGCATTCTTATTCTATGGAAAAATACTTATACTATGCCAAGAATTATAAATACAATTTCAGATAAAGATGGGATGCTAAGCATGGTTATTTTGGAAATCAATAGTATTATACTTTGATTAATACATACTAGATGCCAGGAATAAGTACTAAATATGTTGACAAATCTCTAGACCTGATTACTTTAAATGCAAAAGGGAAAATTATAGCAACAGGTCATTTTAACTGCCTATTATCAGGCAATGTTACTTCTAAAAATGGTAAAATGAAACTAACATCTCAAGCCAAGAAGTTAAATGACTTTATAAAACAGATGAATCTTAAAGATATACATGGTCTGAGAACATTTATTCCTTATTCTATACTCACTATTCATATTGGTTTGGTACACAAACAAACATTGATAAGGTCTTTGTATCAAAAATATATACTCAAAAATAAGTCATGTATCTATAATGACTTGTCCACTTTCAGACCATAATGTTATAAACTTTACATTAACTACTCATACAGATGATTTAAGATTTCTACAGAGAATTCCTGCTTACATAACTAAGTTAGGGAATGGATAATGAAAGAAATACACATATTTATGGCAACAAATGATAATGGTGAAGTGACTGATACTATACTATGGGACAACTTTAAAGTTTATATATATATATATATATATATATAGTAGAATAAAATCTTGGTACCTTAAAAAAAGGAGAGAGTGGGACAAAGAACTTTGAAACTTACAAAATAACATAGACAAGATAAAAATGGATGTAGACTCAGGTAACAAAGTAGTACATAACAAAATTACTAAGTTAAATCAAAAATACTTAGAAATTCTGAATCATAAGGCAGCCATAAACCTGGAAAATTTTAAATTACAATCTTATGCTGTAAATCCTAAATATCTACATAAAATAGTGATAAGATAAAAAAATAAACCATCAAAATCTTATTAATGAGAGTAAATATAAAAGTGATGGTTCATTTAAGAGTACACCTAACTTAACGGGCATATTAGGAATATTCAAAAACTACTATAAAGATATAAATAATAACAAACCACTTTTGGAGACAGATAATGTAATAAATACTTTTATTCAAGAAAATATAACTACTAAGGTGTCAATGCAACAAAATAACATATTAAATAAACAAATAACACTAACAGAAGTGAAAGAGCAAATACACATTTTAAAAGATAATAAAGCTCCAGGATTGGATGGAATAATTCCTGAACTATACAAATTATTTTTCCAAATATATAATAAAGAAAATGAGTACCTTTACTATGGTTAAGCAAAAATGTTTAACATCCCCATCATGGAAATATTCAATTAACTCCTCTATTTTAAAACAAGGTAAGGACCCCAAACCTTGCAATTTGTATAGGCCAAGTTCATTACTAAACACTGATTATAAAATTTTCATGACAATATTAGCTAATAGGATAAAGAAAATATTACCTAATCTAATATAATAATCAGACATGTTTTATTCTTCATAAAAAAGTGCAAGATAACATTACTAAGTTGCTATGATTAATAGACATAGCATGCAAATACAAAAAACAACTATTATCAGACTATTATCAGACCAGACATAAAAAAGGCTTTTGATTCTATTAGTTGGTCTTATCTACAAAGAATTCTGATTGGTTTTGAATTTTCCTCAGTTTTTTTCAACGTATTAATGAAAATTTATAGTGGGGCACAAGCTTATGTGAAAATCGGATCATGTCTATCCTCACTACTAGAAATCCTCAGGGGAACTAGACAAGGTTGTCTTTTGTCACCATTATTGTTTTCAATGGAACCATTTGCTACATATATCAGAAACAAGCAAAATATAAAAGGCTTTCAAGTTAATAAGGACTATTGTCTTAAGATACAATTATATGCTGATGATATGTTGTTAACATTGGGTGACATTGATGGTTATTTGCATGGTGTTATAAATACCTTAAGCAAGTTTGGAAGAATATTAAATCCAAAACATTACTAATTAACAAAAAGATAAAAAAACACTAAGAGAGAATAGCCTTTTTAATTAGGAGAATGATTTATTAAAATATTTGGGTGTCAGTATAAATAGTACATGGAAAGAGTCTATTAAACTAAACTGCAATAATGTAAGAACCACCATTAGTGAACTAATCAAAAGATAGAATAAAATGTTCTTCTCAATGGAGGACAGGCTCTCATTAATTAAAATGATAAGTTTACCTAAAGTTTTTGTTTTATATAAAGTCATTGATACTACTCCCTCCCAAAAACTTATTTAAAAAATTAGATTCCATGCTACTTAAATTTTTATGGTTCCCCTTAAAATCTAGTATTGCATATAAATGGCACATTAGAGCTTGGAGCAGTAATGGGGTAGCATTCCCTACCTTAGATCTTCATTCCAAATCAGTTATAATTCATGTAATATTACATTGGATCTCACCTACTTATATATTTGGCTGGAAAATAATACATGAGATTCATATAACTGATGTCAGAACAATAGCAAATCAGTTTAAGGAATGATACAGAATAAGTAGGGATCATTGGTTTTATGTGAATTTTGTTTTTTTAATAAGAAGTTTGATCATTTCTCTTATGGCATTAATCAAATATTTAATAACTAAAAATATAACTGATTGTAATCACAACATTAAACAATTCCTATTTCTTATATTCCCTATAGCATACTGCCCTGATTGCCTAGATTCTTGCAACATCTATGCAATGCAAAAAGTAAAGGAAAATAACTTGATATTCTGGCATCAGTTTATTGAAAATAAGAGTATTAAACCACTAAACTCTGTTCTATGTAGTTTTGATAATAGTCAAGACAGTTGGTTGTTTATACACTCATTACTGCAGTTTATAGAAAACAAAATGAGAATATCAATCAACTTAGAGACTAAATTTATACCTAGTTTGGTCCACCTTTTTATTAGGTGTCTTGAAAAGAAAGATGATCAAAAATGAAGTATCTCACCTATCTAAAAGATACTAACAGAAGACACTCTAAAGTTTGACTCAGATTTTTGGAATTACTATGTAAAGATTAATGGAGAACAAATATCTAATGAATCCAAAAAAACTGTTATTGAAATCTAGGTATGGTACCTCTTCTTCATTATATTGGAGATTGTATACATGGAAATTTATGAATAGGAGTGTCTATACTCCACATAAAATAAATCTGATACTCAAAAACAGCGAAAGTAAATATTGGGAATGTGAATAATTACTAGAGGCCAACTGGGTTCACATGTTCATTGAATGTAGAAATGTTCAATACTGGAAAGACTTCAGATATTTTGTAAAGGCTTTATGGTCTGATAACTGTCATATTTCTAACTCACTAATCCTATTCAATGTTCCTATATCTAATGTAATACCTAAATCTCAGATTTAGTTACTATGGTTAATTCTTGCAATTTTCAGAAAAGTTATTACTTTGAACTGGAAATGTAAACAAGATTTCATGTTTAAAGAATTTATTAATTTAGAAAATGTTTGTAAAAAAAGAACTGCAAACTATTTGTTATAGAACTCATAACATTACTCATAAAAAATAGCATGGCAAAAACTGGAAAACCTTTTGAACAAATACTGATAACTTCTCATGGATAAAATGATTGTTTGTCATGGATGAATGCAATATTGTAAATAGTTTTGTTATTGTTTTATTGTATTTGTTATATGTACATTTGCACATGTTTATAATGAAAACAAAATAAAAATGTTTTTGGAAAAAAAATAAGTTTTAGTGATAGGAGAAGGGGGAGTAGTTGAAACAGAATATCTGATAATCTTACAAGATGACTAGAGATGAAAAAGAAAGAATATAAGAAATAGCCAAAGAAATAAAAAGTATAAATGAGAAAGCATTGAATGAAAAAGGATAGAGATTAGTAATACAGAAAGATCATATTACTATGAGGTCATTTGATAAAAATTGGTCTGTATTCTGGGTGATATTTAAGGGAATATATTACAAAAATGTTTTTAAAGTACTTTGACAAAAAAAAAAAGAATTATATGAAAGAAATCAAGAAAAAATACAAGAATTCTTATATAAGTAAATATATTTTACAAGGAAAAAGAAAATAAATATCAAGTTAATTAGGTAGATTAGTAAAGGAAGAAGGTAAGGTAATGAGTGGAATAAAAATGGAAAAGGAGAAATAGAAAGATCTCAGGAAAATATTATGAATAATGTACTACAATATGTACAAGAAATATTTAAAGGAAAAAGAAGAATGTAGTGAAAAAAACATGGAAAGTAAAAAAAAAAAGTTAACAGAAAAAGAGAATAAAGAGTTGGAAAAGGAAATGTCTTTAAAGGAGCTACATAAAGTATTAAGGCAAGTAAAGTATGTATTCAGCTGCAGGCCCAGGTGGAATAGGATATGAAATAAATAAAACAATTAAGAGATTGGCACAGAATATTTTTAAAGGTTTTGAATGAGTGGTTAAATGAAGGTTTTATGTTGGAAGAATTATGTAATGGAATACCTAAATTCATATTGGAAAAGGAAGATGGAACAGAATAAAAAAAAAATGGAGACCGACAATATTGAATAATAATGATTATAGGATGTTTACTAAAATAATACAAAAGAGATTTGAAACTAAAATGAGAAATATTATAGAATATAGCATATATAGTATAACAGGGAATGGTTGTCAAGAATTATTAATGATTGACAAAATTGTGAATGATATTATGAACAGAAAAGAAGAATCAAAAATTATGACAGGAGACCTAATTAAGGCATTTGACACAAATGTACATAAAATCTTATGGGTAATAATGAAATAATATAAGTGAGAAAGTTAGGAAATTATGTATGCCAGCCTGTTGTGATAATAAGGTAAAAATACTTGTAAATGGCTGATTAAGCCAGAGGTGCATATGAAGAGTGGTATGAGGCAGGGATGTCTAATGAGTTGTATACTGTTTGTATTGTTATGATTGTGATAGTATGCAAAATGAACTACAGGTAGGGTGTATAACACCTGAAGGGCTAAGAATTCTAGTTAGGTTAACATATGAAGATGACATAATAATAATTCCTTAAAACAATATTTGGATAAAAAGTAATAACATGCACAAATGAGAGTATAGAGTTGATTGGGATGTTTTTTAAATAAAGCAAATACGAAAGGCTTAGGTGATGTAGTAAAGATCAGGAGTATATACTTTACAATTAATGAAATTTGCATTTTAGGTATAACATTTTCAAATAGAGATGTAAGTAGAATTCAGTGGAAAAAACAATAGAAAAAATAAGACAAACATATCTTTTCTGGAGAACATATAAGCACATATAATTTATCATTAGAAAAAAAGGCTTATTTGATAAAGTCAGTACTGATGAGAAAAATAGCATAATTAGCAAGTGTACTTATGTTGCTAACAGCATTTGAAAAGCAATTATTGCAGATCATTTTTCATGTATATGAGGTTCTAGATTAAACCCAGTAAAAAGAGGAGATCTGTATGTAAATAAAGAAGAATGAAGTTTTCGGTTTAATTAACCCAGTGGTATACACTGCTTCATTAAAGTCGTACAACATGTTACAGTGGATACATGAAAAATATGAGAGATTAGTAGTAAAACTGTACAATTATATATATGATGCATTTTGGAGTATGGTAAAAAAGAGTGAAAGAAAAAATAGTATATAAGTGAAGAAATAAAATGTTACCAATAAAAAATATTTTTGAGGAAAATAAAAATTGGTGATACAGAAAAAGTTAGAAAAGTAAGGTATAAGAATGCAATGATAAAATATTACTATTTAAAACCATAGAAAAATCTAACAGATGAAGAAAAAATTAAAGCTATAAAAATAAGAAGCAAATTCTGTAATCCAAAAGGTAGAACATCAAGACTTTTTGTGGAGACTGGTAATAGATAAATTGCCAGTAAAAGGAAATATGCCATATAAAAATAAAAATGATTCAATATACTTAAATTCTCAAGAAGAAGAAACCATGGAACATGTGTTTCTGAAATGTAAAACAGTTATGGAGAAAGATTATTTTATTTATTTATTTATTTATTTTACATTTGTTAACTGGGCTAGTCTGACTGGATATATTTCCATTTTCAGCAGAGGCCCGGGGAGAAAAGCTCCACATATAGACAAGACAGATACCACATAGCAAAAAAAAAAATAACAGATTAAAATCTGGTAGGACATGGGACTTTAACTCCTAGACAAGATAATTAACAACAGAGTAAAGGTATTAAATAACATATTAAACAATATTTCATCTTTAGAACCATGAAGAGAAGGCATAAAACCAAGGAAAAGAAAAGACAATAATAGTAAGAGAGAACAGATTTATAAGAGATATGTACTGTGAGAAAAATAGACAAAAGCCATGAGGAGGAGAAAAACAGATTTTTAATCAGGCTTAGAGCAGGGACATATCCAGTGGTTTTTAAGGTAGACTCTGAGTTTTTGTTTAAATAGAACAGTAGATGCAATTGAAGTAAGTTCAGAAGGAAGTTTATTCCAGAGTTTCCCAATGGTATTCGAGAACAGGGAATCACCAGCTAGGTTATTAGATTTGGTTAAGGTAACTAGCAGTTTACTTGAAGAGCGGAGTGAGTTCAGGTTAGAGTAGGGGGTTAAGAGGTTAGAAAGTACAGGTGTATTAAGAGGTTGGTAGAAAGCTCTTTGGACAAACATAAGTTGGGAAAGAAGCAACATGTTTGTCAGTTCAAGCCAGTTAAGTTGTTGTAGATTCAGACAGTGGTGAGTTCTGAATTGCTTCCCAGTAACAAATCTAGCTATGTTATTATAAGTGGTAGACAGTTTAGAGAGATTGTTTTTCTTAAGGTTAGTATAGATTGGTGAGGCATAGAGAAGAGTGGAAATAAGATGAGAGTGGGCAAGATTAACTTTGGATGGGGAGGTTAAAAAAGTTTTGATTCTATATAGAGAGCCAAGTTTCCTGTTAACAGATTTAATGGTATTATTGATATGACAGTCAAAGGAAAGATTATTGTCAATCGTGACACCTAGCAGTTTAGTAGTAGAGTCAGGTGATATAGGGGTTCCATTAGTAGATAAGATAGTGAAGTCAAATGTAGGGGATCTGGTAGTAGGCTTAAAGAGTAGGAGTTTGGTTTTTTTGCGTTTAGGAGTAGGCAACGTTTTAGGAACCAAGTTTCAACTTTGGAAAATACAGCTTGAGTATTAGTTTGAAATTCAGAAATGGATTTAGCAGAGCAGATTAGTGTGGAGTCGTCGGCGTATTGAATGCATGTAGCCTGGGGAATAGCTACTTGTAAGTCATTTATAAAGAGGGAGAAAAGTAGAGGTCCAAGAATAGAGCCTTGGGGGACCCCAAGAGAAATAGGGAGAAGAGATGAGAGTTTGTTATCCCAAAGGAGGGCCTGTTTCCTGTTAGTGAGATAGGAACTAAACCAGTGGATAGCCTTAGTTTCTAAGGAAAGAGATTCGAGAATTTTTAATAGGAGAGAGTGGTTAACCATGTCAAAGGCTTTTGACAGGTCAATAAAGAGAGCGGAAGACAGGATGTTATTATTGCGATTTTTGTTAATAATAATAATATTTGTTAAAAATATATAAAGAAAAATGTTTGAAGGAACAAAAGCAGTGGATACAATAATCATGGTTATGATTAAATATGGATAAGAATAAAAGTAAATATGTTAAACAAATACAAAAAAATAATGTTATATGGGTTATATGAAATGAAAGAATAAACAAAATTATGTTTAATGGTAAATGGATTTAAGCAGCAATATTAAGTAAAATCAGACACTGGTTATGGAAAAAGGAGTTGGGTCTAACAAGGGTGAAAGTTTAGCATGATTGTATAGGAAATTATGAATATGTGTAAATGGATTTGTAGATTTATATATTTGTACATATGTAAGTATTTGTAAATGTGTACTTATTTTGTGTATAAATAAAGGACCCCTACTCTGTGTGTTGTGAAGGGGATGCAATAGCCGATTCACTTCCTGCTTTCATTTGAGTGCAGTGGTAGCCTGGAGAAGCAGAAAGCAACATGGCGAATCAACTTGTAGGTGTTAAAAGGAAGAGTTCAGAGTTCTTGCAAGCGTCCGAGAACAGTTGCAAGGTTTAAAAAGATGTGTCTGGGGATTGATTAATGGCAGTTGAGACATTATTGAAAACCTTGGAGGAGCAGAGGTCAGTCGAGTCTTCCAACACTTATTCTGTAATAGAAGAAGGTGGAATCATAGCTGATTGTGTCATGGTGTCTGAACCTTAACAAAATTTGGAAAAGCATATTTCAGAAGTGGCTATTTGAGGAAAAGAGTGAGAGTCATGGTGGATGTATTATTATAACCCTCCAATTGGGAAGATTGTGGGGTGTTGTACTTCAAGAATAAATTATACAAAGTGAACTGGATAGTGGTGAAGCAGCACAGTGTCAGACATCATGGAGATAGTATAGGAGGAAGAAGGTGCGGCAGTGTCGAATAAAAAGATGTGCGCAGACAAAGTAAGAGAATGAGGGAGATAAGAAAAGAAGAATCTGCCACAAAGTAATAGAAAATACTTAGTAGGTATTACCAGCAAAGAAGATAGAAGTTTGGACAAGTATGACATTTGGGATAGTATAGTATAGTGGTTTCCTTGTGCATTTCACCAAGAGAGGTAAAAGCTTTCATACATATTGATAAAGATTCTTATTGTAGCATTATTTTTGAACCAGAGCAACTTACAGAAAAGTTTTTGGAACAATATGACTTAAAAGGGAACTTTAATCCATGGAACTTATATGTGATTGAAGTATTTCATAGGGAAACAAAAAAGAAAATATTTATTCAATTTTATACGGAAATTGAAAAGAGACAATAGATTATTTGAAGGCATTGTGTAAAAAAGTGATGGACTAGAGGATGTGAATTTAATGTGATATTAAACATAGAAATTATAGTATTGTTGTTCATATACCACGTTTGATAAATATTGAGGGGATGTGGGGAGCACAGGATTTGTAAAATATTAGGGACAACCAAAAACATTTTTTTGTTAGAAAAAAAAACTAATCAGTTAAGTAATGAATGTGATAATGTTATATGTGTGGAAAAGTGGGGCATGATGCAAAACATGTGATTTAAAACATTTTGAATATGAGTAGTCACAACATTTATGAACAGATTGTAAGCAAAATATAGAAGATTATACAAAAGTGAAAGACACTGACATAATCTTGATCAAGAAACAACCCTAAATAAAGTAAGAGAAAATAAGAGAAAGTGGAAGTAAATCAAATAACAGATAAGAGTGAAATAAAAAAAGTATTAGAACTAAGGAAAGAAAAGGTGATAATCAAGGAAATGGAAGGATGTCTGATATAAGTGAAAAAAATGAATTGGAAAGCAATGAAAGTAAGGAAGATTTTGACTGGAAAAGGAGTAAAAGATAGGAAAAGAAAAGGTCTAGCGTAAGCATAAAAGAAAATAAAGGTAAAGGACAGCGTTTTTTTGAAGACAGTGTAAATATTATGAAAATGTATCACTGAAAATATTAGCAATAAATGTTAATAATATTAAATTATAAAGCATAAAACAGGTGTATTAGAATGGTGCAATATATTTGATATGGATATAATCATATTAGAAGACCGAAGAATATTGTCTGAAAATGAGAGACTACAAACAGAAGGGTCATAGGGGTGAAATTATCTGGAATATAGAAGCAGAGACATTTTCAGGTATAGCAGTATTATGTAAGTCATCAGTCAAAGTGTTAGGTTTTGTATTAGTGATATGGGGGAATAATAGTTGCAGAAGCAAGATTGAAAGGATAATTAGATACATGTATTGCTATATATGCGTATATTATAATGAAAGCAAGAAATGTTTAAAACACGTTTTTATTATGCAAGTTTATTGACATAATGGTAGGTGATATGAATTGCAATATAAGGAAAAAAGAGAGGGGGAATGTAAAAGCATTAATGGAAGTAATAAAAACTGGAAGATTATATGCATGGAATAAAAGGTATGGGCATATGAAAGAAGTAATTTAAAGATAGAAATAGATTATTTCATAATTTCAAAAAGTTTAAGTATCAAAAAAGAAAGCATAAAAATTAGAAGATTTTTTTTTATCATTTTGTAATTTGGTTAGAAATTTAAGACAAAAAAGAATATATAAAAATTGGTAAAGGTCTACTGAGAGTAAATATTTTTATTTATTTTATTTTATTTTATTTTACATTTGTTGACCAGGATAGTCCGACTGGATGCATGTCCATTTTCAGCAGAGGCCCGGGGAGAAAAGCTCCAAGGGTAAGCAGATACAGCATTACATAATACCAGCATTACAAACAGACTATTTACAGAGATTACATAAGTAAGCAAGTTAAACAAGTTCCACAGGTTAGAGTTAATCCTGAGCGCAAGTCAGGATTAAATTAAATTACACAGTAAACTGGTTAACAGATTTATACATATTCTAGAGAGAGTTAGCCAGGCTTGATACATTGACATAGTCAGTTAAATAAAAATAAAAAAACAAGTAGATAAAGAAGGGAGACAAAAGATTAATCAATTGGAGAGAGATCATGTAGAACTCATTTTTTTTTAATTCAATGGTGGAAAAGTTTTAAAAGAAAATACAAAAAAATGTTATATGGAATGGCAAAAAGTAAAAAGAGAAGAGGGAAAAATATATATAAATAAGTAAACAAGGCTGCAATGGAGAAGACCAAAAGTAATAAGAAAGAATGCTATAACAGACAGAAAGGAATATATGAGTTAAATGAAAAAAAGATTAAAGAGCATTTATATAAACAATTATACTTCATACAAAGGAAGAAAGATGAGATGGCACCTTATTTGAGTGGGTTAATAAAAGAGGAAAATGGTAATAAAAGGGTTATGAAATAAAGGAGAGAAAGCAAGAATTCAACAAGAAATAATGAATGTAGTAAAGCAGCATTTAGAAGAAAGTTTATAAAAAATTAAGATAGATCAAATATATATTTGAAAGCTTAAAAAAACTCACAGAAAAGATATTACAGAAATAGAAAAACTGTCACAATGGAAAAACGAATAATGTGTTAATGATAAATTTAGAATCTGCAATGGTAGTAGATGATGTAGAATATAGTATATATAAAGATATGAAGAATTCTCAAAAAGAAGTGTTTGTGCAAGTGTTAAATGAATGGTTGGAAGAAGGATTTAGTCAAGTGGTGATATGTATTGAAGTGATGAAATGTATATGAACATTTAATATGTATATGAATGTATATGAGATTGTAAAATATTTATGAAAATATTACAACTGAGATTGGATAAAAAAGTTAATATATTAGAAGACACTATATTTGAAAGGACAGGAAAGAAATTCAAGAATTATTAACAATAATAAGAGAAATTGTACATGATATTTGTTATAGAAAGGCAGAAGGAAAATTATGGTAGGTGACCTAAATAAAGCATTTGATAAGATGGCATATTATGGGAAATACTGAAAGAATATCAAGTAAGTGAGAACATTTATAAGATTTTGAAGTTAGTATATAAAAATAATAAAGTAAAATTGTTACTGAATGGAAGGTTAAGTCAAGAACTAGATATAAAATATAGGATATAGCAATGATGTCCTATGAGCAATATTTTATTTATATTGGATATCAGTGCAGTAGTTAGTAATATAAAGATGGCACCAGAAGAATTAGTATATCAGACTATACGTATACCAGTAGCATGTACTTATGCAGATGATTTAATAATAATAGTAAAGACTAAACAAAGGATGGAAGAAGTGAGTAAGAATTAATGGATAGTTGAAGAGTGTAGGGATGACTATAAATAGAGATAAAAGCACATGATTATGAGAAGAAGGTAAGAGAGAGGACATTCACTTTAACATGAAAGAATAAAATTTGGAGATGACATGGTAAAAAAAAAATAAACAATGGGAAGAGACAATGGCAAAACTGAAAAATATATCGGTCAGGTTCAATAAAACCTACACAGTCCATTTACACCATGTGTGCTTCATGCCATGCACACAGTAGAATGCTGTTTTGGATTCATTAGCATGTTGGATTGGCATCAGTAGGAGACTCTGCACAGTGTGTATAGCTGCGCAAACAAGGTAAACACTGTGGCATGCTAATTACAGCCTAAGCAGCTGAATTGTATGCTAATCAACCAATGCACGATGGAAACTCTTTTCAAGAAGCGATAAAACAACCCTGTAGACTCAGTGCTGCATTTCCTTGCACATTCCAAAACTTATTAGAATACAGCGACAGAAAGGAGTCTACACTGAAAAGAATGTCAAGGGCTGCTTTAATTTATGTGTATGTGCAAGAGGCTGAAGTCTATGTTGCTGCTGCTGCTAATAGACCACAGCCAAGAAGGAGAAGAGATTTCAGACTCTGATCAACTTATCATAATTTGCATGATGTGGAAATTGTAGAGTGTTACAGAGTAGACAGAGACATATTACAGGAACTTTGCAACCTCTGTGATCCTCAGCTCAGAGCCAGGGCAAACTGAGGGGAACCCATACCAGTGGAATCAAAGGTATGTATAGCACTTAGACTTTTAGGTACAGGAACCTTTCTGAGACTGAGAACATGCTAGATGGAGGTGTCACAGGCATCAGCATCCAGAATCCTCCATCAATTTCTGAATGCTATTCTCCAACATTTCGGTGACCATATATATTTTCCCCATACCCCTGAAGACAGAGCCACAAATATGCAAGAGTTCTACCCCATAGCACAGTACCCTGAAGTACTGGGTGCCATAGATAGTACACATAAAGAAATTAAGGCACCACCCAGGAACAGGGAAGACTCTACATAAATTGAAAGGGCTTTCCCTCTACTAACTACCAAGTCATGTGTAATGCCAAGAAAATCATCTTGAATGTGTATGCTAGCAACCCAGGCAGTTATCATGACTCACATATTTGGCACACCTCCCAACTGTATCAGATGTTTACTAGGGGGTGATATTTCCCAGGGTCATTTACTAGGGGATGCAGGTTATGCACTGGAACCATGGCTAATGATGCCCATCAGACATGCACACAAACCAGCTTAAGAAAGCCATAATAAAGCACATACTCAAACCAGAAATACCATAGAGCATGTGTATGGGCTGCTGATGTCATGGTTGTGGTGTCTAGATACATCTGGAGGATCCCTGCAGTACAATCCATGTACATGTACTGAAATATTCACAGTATGTGCCATGCTACACATCATCCTGAGAAAGCAGATTCCACAGGATCAATAAGGGGAAGGGGCAAACATCCCACCACCAATGACCAGGTCACCACAGTCAGATGCAGGTGAGTAGCTGGAGAGGGAACCAGTAGCTGCTGTGGGTGTAGGCAGGCATAGGTATGTTCAAATTGCCCTTGCATTGGCTAAGAGGTAATACATAGCACACTCTCTCATGAAGTAAGGGTCTCAAACCTTGCTCCTATGCACAAAGATATAGCAACATTGATGCAAGGCAATGCTCACAACCTTTACCTTCCCATGTAATGGCTGTGTTCTGCTAGAATCAGACAGAGTCAGCCCCCAACTAAAACTGTTGCAGCTGCTGGATTTACAAGGTAAGTATTTAGCCTAGAGTGTATTGTGTAATAATACAAATGAATGGCATATCCTTCCATGTAGTTGTTTGGTAACATAAGCAAGTAAAAGGTGGGTGAGTTGTACAGAAATGACTTAAACATGTGACAGCAGAGACTTATTTAACTACATGTATACTGAATCAAGTAGTAGGCCTCAGGCATTCCTCTCAAAAGTACCAATGGTCAGCAAATGTCCTCAGTTTAGCATTATACTTTTGTGCTGGAAAATCATTAAAGAGAGAAGTTAGAATGTAATGAGACACATTTCAGTTTCAGACTTCACAACACTCACAAGTATTAACAATACTGATGCAAAACATGTTTGATTCTATCAACTGTATAACTTTCTAAGAACAAAATATGTCAATGGTATCATTAGCAAAGCAACAACAGGAATGCAGTCAGCTATGCACCCTGAGCATCAGACACAAATGTATGTATCCCTGAAGCCAACATACACAAAACAAGGATATGGCACAATTATCATCACTTGTACAGGGTGTTGTGGGGGGGTAGGAAGCCTAGGCTTACACAAACGTTCAGAGAGTGTGTGTGAGTAAGAGAAAGAAGCAGACAGATATTTGGATAAAGTAACAAACAGCCAATGAACCATGTAACTATTTTGTGTGTGTCGGTATGTATCCTCCAGGTGAAATTGGTGTATGATTGTCTGCATGAAAACAGCCAAGCTCTGTGCTAGCTATACATGTTGGTATGTTGGTCAGCTGTGAGCTGTGCATGGTAGTCATGGCAGTTCATGGTTCTCATACCCTACCACAATAACTTACTCTGCCAGGAGTTGCACTGGCACATCCATGCCCATGGCCAGGTGCACTGCTGCTACCTGAACATGACTGATGTCTGTTGGATGAGCTTCTGTCACAAGAACACCCAGAACCATGACACCATGGCCTGTCATGGCTAGGTGTAGACACCTCAATTATTGATGGAGAAGTGGAAGTAGTGCTAGTATGGGACCATGATAGGGCATGACCACATCTGCTAACAGCAGATGATGTGGCTGACCTACACTCATGATGATTCCATCCCCCTCCCAACAGATATTCCATCATAGACAATACCCATTCCAATGTATCATTCATCTGATTAATTGAATTGGCAAAATGGGGCAGGCAGTCACACATCAGTCTGTGCCACATCTACAACCCTAAGCATTTCTCTGGAGGACCTATGGTTACATGCCTGTGCCTCCATGATGGCCCTAAACAGATGTTGAGTAGCACGAGAAAACACACACAGAGCACATGGAGGATGGACAGCAGGCCTCCACTGAGCATCCCGACAACTCTCCTGTAAGTACCTTGCCACACTTTGGCAACAGCCACAGTCAACAGGCACAGAAGCTGCAGTAACCCCACTTACCTGATTGAGTATCTCACTCTCGACCTGCCCAATATCTGAGGACACACTGGAATGGGTTGGCGTAGGCCTTCTGGCAGTGTCCAATGGAATTGCAGGGGATGTCTGAATGTCAACATGAGTCTCAGATTCAACCTCTGTACAACCCGACTGTGCCTCTGTTTCACCACTGTCATCATCAGAGTCTGTCAATATTCTGACATCAGGTGGTAAAAGTCCTACACTTCCACTGTCAGGATCACTTATGATAATAAGCAATAAATACAGGAAAAGCAATTAATAGCTACTCTACTATAGTCAAGTGTATGCTAACAAATTATCAGTGGTGCCTCTTCTACAAACTGTATAGCAATACACACAACAGTCCTGACACCCACATCACACATATGGATAAAATTATATATTTCTTTGAACAGCACATCACCACTGACAAAGAAGATATTTGGCTTACAATGTCAGTTGATGCTATGCTTCCATTGGATGATATCCCTGGAAAAGGTTAAGCAAAAGCTAAGGACAACATCATCACAATTAATAGTAACACAGGGGGTTAAGCCTTTTTGCCGTTTATATGTCCATTAACTATACTTTCAATAAGAACTTAGATGACAAGTCCAACCTAAGCCCATGGTTACTCAATAAGAATGTGTTGTTAACTGTAGGAATCTACATGCCCCCCCCAACCACAAACAAATTTATTGATAAGCAAAACTCATGTATTAGACAAAACAAACTTGTAAAACTGAAAAACAACACAAAAGGCAAGGGTTTACTCCACCAAAAATCATATTAGCACAAACAATAAACATAAGCGCTTTTGTACACATGCAAGATGTGAACTTCTTCAGACAAAAATCAAGTCACAAATAATCACTTATATATGGTATACAATTAATGACATCACAATTCTAATTAAAACATTAAAGGTCCCACACACAACAACCTAAAAAGCTTAATATATATATATGTATATATATATATATATATATATATATATATATGTATACACACATATACATTTATAAATTAATTTACCACTTTGTAAAAAAAGCTATGACAACAGTAGAATGTTCCCACAAACAATATTAATTTAATTTTAATTTATATTTTATCTCTGAAAAGATTTAATTTTTAATAAACATTTAATGCAGCAAACATCATTAAGCCCAGGATATGAAAAGGCATTAATTCTAAGCTGCCAATAAAGTTCCGTTTCCACTAAATATACCTGTCATGGTCCCCTTTGGGGTCCTTTTTTCACTTGGTCAATTATGAAGTATAGAAAATGGTGACCATTATTTTCAAACACATGTCTAGCCAAAGCATTATCCATATTCTGCTTTTTAATACTATATTGGTGTTCATAAATTCTTTGTCTAAAATGCCTTTTGGTCTTACCAATATAGAATGTTTGGCACAATTGGCATTTTGCCATATAGATCACCCCTATGCTGTCACAATTAAATGTACCCTTCATTTTCCATTGGCTGTTGTTAATGAAAAAGGAATTTGACACAGAGATAAACTTACAAAAATTACAACTACCACATATCCATGTCGAAAAAGGAAAATTCATTCTGTTGTTTACTTCTAAAATACGTTTTAAATTCCTACCTCGCCTATACACAATCCCCATTTTTTCAGAGATTAAATGCAAATTAAATGAATATTGTTAGTTTTTGGTGGAGTAAATCCTTGCCTTTTGTGTTGTTTTTCAGAACTAATGTATTGCTGTCAATATTTTACTATTCAAGAGTATTTAACAATTCAGATACATAAGCCTACCTGCAATTTCTTCCTGGAAAATACTTGTTGTCCCTAAAACAATAGCACCGATGTCAAGGTCATGCTGTTCTGCACTTTTCTGGGTGCTGTCTGGATCCCCGGGCAGGAACTCTTCATTTGCTGTTATTGGTGGTTCTGTAGCAGCCCCCCCCCCCAGTATCCATCTGATCTGGGGCCACTGCAAATGCTCTTCTCCATGCAGATGAGATCATTTCAGTAGTATTATGGCACACCTGATCATATATCCTGCTGTGGCCACCTACTGCATTCACATTTCCAACTATTTGCTACCAAATATGAATTCTGCCTGACATATCTCCATGTCACCTCTCAAGCAGAAAGACATCATGTCACCTATAAGCTTTCACAATGACCTGATTTTCAGGGTCACTGAACAGTGGTTTTGGCTATTGAGGTGCCTGTGTGCCATAATTTTAGGTGTCCCAAAACACAACAGAAGGATAATACACATAAGTATCACATAACTAAAAAAGTCCTGTTTCCAGATAAAACATAAAAGGTAGCATTTCACTATTACCCACTTGAGAAACATAAAACAGTCAAGATATTGAAACATAAAAAACTGGAATTGTGTGTTGTAACATATTACATTCACACACAAAGCAAGGCTGGATACAAAAACAAGGAGAGCGACAATGGCAACACATCCTTCTTTGTGCTAAAACAGAAATGCAACTTTGCTCCCCCACCTCAAAAAGAACAGGTAAATGGTACATTTTGCTAACAAACCATCAGTAAAATGCTAAAAGTGCTAGCAAATGAACTGTCCTTGGAACATGTCTACAGCTTTAACATACAGCATTCCATTTTAAGCCATTGCCAATCATGTCTACCTATGGCCAGCACTCCCCTAGAGGGATGTGTGGTCTATCCCAGAAGGCTAATACCCTTGTGTCATTGACAATATAAGACATTTATTATTTCATGAAAATAAAAATAGAAGATTGTACACAGAAGAACAGTTGCAACATTGTCACTTGTGATGGCAGTTAATAAGGCTGTAGATATGAGAAAGTGAAATGCTCTGATAAACATGCCCATGCCATCAGTACACTTGTAAGTAATGCATACAGATAAAAGTAGTATTTGATAAGCTCTCTCTCTCATTATGTGTATATATATATATATATATATATATATATATATATATATATATATATATACTTATGTATATTAATAAATTTTTAATGACATTTCAGCATTTGAAGTATATAGCTGACAAAATGCAAGAATACCTTCTCAAGGTCAGTAGTCTTCTGTGCAGATATATCCCAAAGTGATAGCCTCTTCTGGGTTTTTGACATAAACAAGTCTCCTCACCTTCAGATTCTCTAGCTACACAGATGCCTTTTTATGTTTTTTATGGTATAGCTTCAGGGCAGTTGTAAACATAGTGCAGGTTTGCTGCTAATGGATTGCAGTTGTGAATAATTACTAGTAGGGAGAAGGAAAACACAAGAGAAATGCAGATTGCTGACCTCCACTGGGTATGTTAGCCAGGTTATTCTTACAAAGTGTAGAAATAATTTTATCAAGGTTTGAAATGTAAGTAAGCAGCACACACTTCACAGTTTCTGTTAATTAACATCCAACCTCCCATTCATTTGTTGACATCTGTATATTATTGTCATTTAATATCCTCACACATTTTAAACACAATGATATAGAATACCTTATAGACTGCATGTCTCAGATTACTGCTCAGATAAGACAAGAAAGAGCAACAAACACAGAGTGATAAGACAGAGCTGCATTTCTGCAAGCAACAGCCATAAATGGTTGTATGATCACATAGTGCACTGCATCTGAAATTAATATATGTACATATAGCTGTCATATGGCTTGTTATTACTGTGGATGGTGTTGCATTTGGCTGAATGCAGAATGATTTCAGTACCTTGCTGCAAAGCTGTTGGTGTGGCAAAGAGGATAACACCTTTACTATGTTCTGAAGTTTCATTGGGATGAGAGCAAAATGTGTGTAAAAATATTTAATATCTACCAACAGACATTTTATAGCGTTTATTTCATAGATTGCTTTTCTTCACTCCAAGTACTTTTCTTTTTTTTTTTTAATTTGCAGTGTTTGCATGGTGAGTCATTTAGTGCAAACAAGGGAAATGGAGAAATAGTGAATGTCAGGTTTAGTTTTGTGCTTAGCAGTGCACAAACACAGACTAGTGGCCCACATGAAGCAGACAGAACAGCTGCAAATAGGGCATCTGTAAAAGAATAAAGGTAAAAAAGGATACATTCTTGTAATTTTTGCTTTCTATAATGCAACACTGCTAAGCAACATTGTGCGTCAACTAGCAAGGTATGCCAGCACCTTCAGCTATCGAACACCTGCAGACAATCAATAACTGAAAATGGATACATTCAATTAATTCTATTGGGCACCTCCCAAACATGCTAAGCAGTGTTGAATGGCAGTTAACACATAGAACTTAAGAATGACTAGGAAATTATGGAACTGTCATGTAACTTCTCCTATGGCAAGTAAGTGTAGGGCTGTAATAAAGATGGTCCTGGGTTCTAATACAGAGAGTGCAACATATGCTTAATGCTGTGACAGTCCAGTTTATAGCAATGAAATGAACAAGTGTTATTTCAACATTCGTGTGGCAATAGGTGAAAGTCTAAAGCTGTCACACACATGGTCCTGGGTTCTAATACAGGACATTCCAAACATTTTTACTGTTTTTTCATTTACCCTTATATTAAATATCACTTATAACATTTTAGCTAGTGCAGCTGATATGAATTATATGTATGAGGAATAAGACACCCTTACTGTATTTTCAGATGCATGACTGTGAGTATACTGTTTACTATATATGTATAATTCTGCTATCTGGACTTGGATGACCTTCATACTTAAAAATAAGACATGCACAAATAAATTTGTATACAAGAACCTTGTCAGGTCACACACAAATTGGGTTAACTCCTCAAACTGTCAGCTGTACTTATGATTGAATCATGGCTATGTGAGCAATACTACTTCTGTAGCAAAGGTGGAAAATCACCACTGTGGAAGAATCCCACACTTTAAAAATCAAGTCTATCAGTGTATAAATCCAAAACAAAAATGTGTCAGGTCAAAATGTATGCCCCCAGTGCATGTCTGCAAATTAACTCACCTAACAGTTGCCTTCCAATTTTATAAAATTATCTCCAACCTATAGCAACAAACACCCTCAAACTACTGTCAGGTAATAGAGTAACCCTACAATTTCAAAAACGTTCATCCCTGCTTGATACTGCTGTTTTCCACTTAACATTACGCAAATGCAGTTGTCATAATTTCTCGGGTTTCGCACTACCAGTAAACATGATAACAGGAACTAGTTGGGAATCATTAGTTGAAATTGTCTATGTTTGGTGTTAGAAATGTCTGGCATTAGAATGGAAGATGCCCACTTTAGGGCACAGGAGTTGGGTGTTTAGGACTCCAAAATATTTTTTGGAATGCTGGTAAATCACTGCAGCCAAAGACTTCTGCAGGGGATTATTTTGGCTGCCAGTGCAAGTCTGAGACTTGGAGTAGTTTGGTTAAGGCTGTATCTAGTGCAACTGGCATCAAACAGACAGGAGAAAAGTGAAATCACCACTTCAGTGAACTACAAAGGCACAAGAGGGATACCCTCAACCAATGGTTGTCTGAATTTCAAACTGGTGAAATCCCACAGTTGTGTATGTATTGTCATAAAACAAATTTTTAATGCATCTAAAACTCAATATATGCAAGACTGGTATGCATAATGCTCTTCTGTTCTTTGCTTTTCACAGCTAGTGCTGACATAGAGTTGAATCATTAGGCTCATGTTGAACATCTGGAGGAACTGAGGGAAGCAAGTGGTATGTATGCAGTACAACAGAAGTATTACTGTAGGTTTAAAAGTTAATGATGATAGATTTTTTACCAAACTGCAAAATCCTCACGAGCAAATTCACCCAAGTTGTAATCAGCAAAATAAATCCACCGGAAAGTAAAACCAAGATAAATTTAATTGTACAGAAAATGTTAAGCGCTTTCACTAGGCAATGCTAGCTTCATCAGAACAAATTACAAAAAGAACATTCTCCATTTTAAAAAAGAATTGGCGCCAAACAAATTTGGCTACTCTTAAAGCTATATACTATAAAATAGTAGCGAAAACTACTTTATATAAAATAGTGCATAGATTTATAATCATATTACAAATGTGAAACTTTAAAATAATGTAGACTGTAGACAATCAAAAAAGAAGAATTAATAAGTGGCATGTTAATACTGTATATCTTCTGTTAACTATTTAACATTAATAAAGGTTTAACTGTGATAAAATCATTTAATCCAGGTGAACTGGTAGCATCAGTCAATATTTGCCAGAACAATTCTCTGTAAGCTAAATAATTTTTTGTATTCCCACCTCTGGGGTCACTTTTGATTAGCTCTATAATAGTGAAACTAAATTTATGTTCACCACCCTTTTGTATACTATGTCTGGCTAATGCATTTTTCATGTCCTTCTTTCTTATACAGTATAAATGCGAATATATACGTTGTCTTAACTTTCTCTCGGTCTTCCCAATATAAAATGATGGGCAGACCGAGCAAGTGGCAACATATACCAACATATTGGAATTGCAGCTACCTCTAGGGGGATAGATGGTAGTTTTGTTCTTGTTTCCCAAAATTATTACATTACTTACGTTAATATTAGAACACTGCTTGCAGCTCCCACATTTGTATGTATGTGCCTGTGTAATCAACTTCTTATTTGAACCCTGCTCTAAATGTTTTTTGATGTTCTTCCCCATTTTATGGACAAATCTGGGTGCTGTTCCTAATTTTTCAGCTATGTCCATGTCATTTATTAAGAACCGCCAGTTTTTTATAATAATATTTTTAATAATATAACTAAAGGGACTGAATTCCAGTGTACACACTCTGTTGTAATTATTGGAAATTACATTGTTGTCTGCTTTACATAGTAAATTATTTGAACTTTCCACTTCTGTCAGTCCATTGTTTGTACCTAGTAGGGGTTGATATTTTATTCCCCATTGACTGATAACATATCCAGATACTTCGTTCATAAGTTCCAGCTCATATCCCCTATCCAAAAATAGGGAAATAATAATCTTAATCTCTTTCATCATATCTGTGTACTTGGAACACATTCTTACAGCTCTTATGCATTGGCCCTTAAAAATGTTCGTTTTTATATTTCTGGGATGAAAACTGTTATAGTCTACATAGGAATTGGTGAACGTGTCCTTCCTATAGATTGTAGATTTTAAACAACCCTCGTCAACAGAAACTAATGTGTCTAGATATGGTACCCCATCATCTTGTACTATAGATGTAAATTTAAGGTATTCACTACTAGAGTTAATATACTCTATAAATTCCAAATATTTAGTGTGTTCACCATTCCATAATATATAGATGTCATCAAGGTATCTGGAATAGTACACAATGGAATCCATATATGTACTGTCAAATATGAATTGATCTTCCCAATCAAGCATAACCAGGTTCGCAAAGATGGGGGCACAAGCTGCTCCCATCGCTACGCCCCTGGTTTGCTTGAAAATCTCACCATCATGATAAATGAAATTGTTGTCTAATACTATGCTCATAAGATCGGAAATGAGTGAGATTTTGTCCCATGTAAATTTCGTATGTTTTTTTATACTATTGGTAAATGCAACTAACCCTTCTTCTTTAGGAATAGAGCTGAACAGATCAATGACATCGACAGTACCAAAAAGAATCCCTTTGTGGTATTTGTCAACCGGGTAATTTTTTAAAAATTCCCAGGAATCCTTCACCAAATGTTTGATGTCTTCATATATAGGTTTTAGAATAGTATCAATAACCACTCCTATAGGAAAAGTCTTAGACTTGCTCCCTGATATAATCGGACGAAACGGGGGTTCTGTTACATCCTTGTGTACCTTGGGTATCCCTATAATCGTGGCTAAGATGGGGTAATCAACTACCATAAATCTGTACATTTCTTCAGTAATCCTGCACTCCAAAAAATATTCCTCAAGGTACATGTCAATACGCCTATATGCTGTGTTCACTTCATTAAGGGAGATGGGGGAATAATTGCCTGACTCATACAATATGTTATGAATGATAGCACTGTATGCTAAGGTGTCAAAAATGACAATGCCCCCTCCCTTGTCCGGTTTCATAATACGTATACTAGTGTCAGTTTCCAGCTCACTTAATGTTCCTTGTTCTGCTTTAGTCAAATTGCATCTAGTTTTACTTTTGTTTATCTGTTGATAAGTTTGATATATTTCCCTGGTGACATGTTCATCAAATGTTTGGACTTTGGGGTTGCAAATAGGCATGTACGTACTTTTTTTCTTTAATTTAATTAAATTGCCTTTATTGTTGTTCAAATTGATATTATTATTATTCCCAAACATTAACGCTAAATTTAATTTTCTAACATACTTCTTAAATTCCAAAATGTTATCTACCAACCTAAATTTTGGAGTCGGAATGAAATTGAACCCTTTAGATAGAAGACTAAAGTGAGCTATCTCCAACTTAACACTGCTGTAATTGTATATTTTAAAACTTTTGTACTCACTAACAGTCCCCTCAGTAATAATATGTTCTTTATCTATAACATGTCCTGTGATGTTATTAACCTGCTTGACAACCATTGTTTCTTTACTCGATGTGTCAAGTCTATTTTTTCTTATGGGTTCATTTCCTAATACTGTAGCTGCTGTGTGGGTAAGACCAATGTGGTCAAAGGTGTTAACTAATATTTCTTTCTCCATTTTCTTACCTTTTCCACTTCCCTTGGGTGCCTCCTTGGAGAGTGAAAAACTGTTCATCAGTGTAATCTAATGGAGTCCCTGTAGCTTGGTCATTATTTTTGTGTATGTTACCATCACTATCGAGCTTGTTGTAGTCCCATTTATAACATATATTTCTCTTGTATTGTTCCTTGTCCCTATTCACTTTCTTCTGCTTACGTGTATAAGCACTACTTGCTCTATTGTCCGCAGTAGTAAACTGTTTGTAAAATAATGATTCCCATTGTGAAAAAGCTAAGTCCTGTGTAATTAGGTTGTTGAGCTTTTCAACCTCTATCATTAATTTACATAGCTTCACATCATTATGCTTTATTAATAACTTCATAAATTGGAAACCGAAATTGTCAAATAATGCATTGAATTCCGTTTCCACTTCCACATTAACATTAATACCCAGAGGGAACTTATAGAATCTCAAACCCATAGGGACAATGTTAATTGACAAACAGTAGTTCAAATATGCATTATCTAATTTCACTGCGGTGATGTTGTTAAGTTTCTTCCCAAACAAAAAGATTAAATCCTTTAAAGTATTCTTATTACCTAGGTTAGAAACAGAATTGCACACATTGTAACTACTGTCAAATTTACACTCTTGTCCCAAAAAGTTCTGTAAATTGTGCCGTTCAGTACTGGACTTCACTTTAGAACCAGTTTCATTTCCCTGAACATTGTCTCTAGATACATGTGCATATGTCCGTGCTACATGTGTTTGTTTGGGTCTGGTCCCAACCCGTTTAGCTTCCTCCGTTAAATTACTGAATGAAAAGTCAAAAGTAAAGTCAGAGACCCCTGTCTTATTATTGTCGTTGTTATGAATATTGCACGGCAAGTCTATAGAATTGCTGGGTAACAGTCTCAATCCTTGGCCGTTTGGAATGCCAGGTGACGAAGTATTAGGTAAATCAATGTTTAATAAAGAATCAGTACCTTTGGTTGGCGTTCTGTTTTTAGTCAAAACAGTGTTGGAAAAAACGCCATTGCTAACTCCTGTTGACGGAGCGAGTTGTTTATCCGTAAGTCCGGGGATCTTGCTGAAGAGATCAAGGATTTTTGAAACCTCACCGCGTAATGCCGTAACTTCAGCCCTCAGGCTAGTTAGCTCATTACTATGAGCTGGCGAGGTACCTCCAATAGAACTACGGGATGAATCCATAGAGACAACACCGGAACAAGTCACTTGTGTGGAACAACACTGTAAACCAAACTGCAAAATCCTCACGAGCAAATTCACCCAAGTTGTAATCAGCAAAATAAATCCACCGGAAAGTAAAACCAAGATAAATTTAATTGTACAGAAAATGTTAAGCGCTTTCACTAGGCAATGCTAGCTTCATCAGAACAAATTACAAAAAGAACATTCTCCATTTTAAAAAAGAATTGGCGCCAAACAAATTTGGCTACTCTTAAAGCTATATACTATAAAATAGTAGCGAAAACTACTTTATATAAAATAGTGCATAGATTTATAATCATATTACAAATGTGAAACTTTAAAATAATGTAGACTGTAGACAATCAAAAAAGAAGAATTAATAAGTGGCATGTTAATACTGTATATCTTCTGGTAACTATTTAACATTAATAAAGGTTTAACTGTGATAAAATCATTTAATCCAGGTGAACTGGTAGCATCAGTCAATATTTGCCAGAACAATTCTCTGTAAGCTAAATAATTTTTTGTATTCCCACCTCTGGGGTCACTTTTGATTAGCTCTATAATAGTGAAACTAAATTTATGTTCACCACCCTTTTGTATAGTATGTCTGGCTAATGCATTTTTCATGTCCTTCTTTCTTATACAGTATAAATGCGAATATATACGTTGTCTTAACTTTCTCTCGGTCTTCCCAATATAAAATGATGGGCAGACCGAGCAAGTGGCAACATATACCAACATATTGGAATTGCAGCTACCTCTAGGGGGATAGATGGTAGTTTTGTTCTTGTTTCCCAAAATTATTACATTACTTACGTTAATATTAGAACACTGCTTGCAGCTCCACATTTGTATGTATGTGCCTGTGTAATCAACTTCTTATTTGAACCCTGCTCTAAATGTCTTTTGCTGTTCTTCCCCATTTTATGGACAAATCTGGGTGCTGTTCCTAATTTTTCAGCTATGTCCATGTCATTTATTAAGAACCGCCAGTTTTTTATAATAATATTTTTAATAATATAACTAAAGGGACTGAATTCCAGTGTACACACTCTGTTGTAATTATTGGAAATTACATTGTTGTCTGCTTTACATAGTAAATTATTTGAACTTTCCACTTCTGTCAGTCCATTGTTTGTACCTAGTAGGGGTTGATATTTTATTCCCCATTGACTGATAACATATCCAGATACTTCGTTCATAAGTTCCAGCTCATATCCCCTATCCAAAAATAGGGAAATAATAATCTTAATCTCTTTCATCATATCTGTGTACTTGGAACACATTCATACAGCTCTTATGCATTGGCCCTTAAAAATGTTCGTTTTTATATTTCTGGGATGAAAACTGTTGTAGTCTACATGGGAATTGGTGAACGTGTCCTTCCTATGGATTGTAGATTTTAAACAACCCTCGTCAACAGAAACTAATGTGTCTAGATATGGTACCCCATCATCTTGTATGAAAGATAAGACAGTTAAGAAAGTTAAGACAACGTATATATTCGCATTTATACTGTATAAGAAAGAAGGACATGAAAAATGCATTAGCCAGACATACTATACAAAAGGGTGGTGAACATAAATTTAGTTTCACTATTATAGAGCTAATCAAAAGTGACCCCAGAGGTGGGAATACAAAAAATTATTTAGCTTACAGAGAATTGTTCTGGCAAATATTGACTGATGCTACCAGTTCACCTGGATTAAATGATTTTATCACAGTTAAACCTTTATTAATGTTAAATAGTTAACAGAAGATATACAGTATTAACATGCCACTTATTAATTCTTCTTTTTTGATTGTCTACAGTCTACATTATTTTAAAGTTTCACATTTGTAATATGATTATAAATCTATGCACTATTTTATATAAAGTAGTTTTCGCTACTATTTTATAGTATATAGCTTTAAGAGTAGCCAAATTTGTTTGGCGCCAATTCTTTTTTAAAATGGAGAATGTTCTTTTTGTAATTTGTTCTGATGAAGCTAGCATTGCCTAGTGAAAGCGCTTAACATTTTCTGTACAATTAAATTTATCTTGGTTTTACTTTCCGGTGGATTTATTTTGCTGATTACAACTTGGGTGAATTTGCTCGTGAGGATTTTGCAGTTTGGTTTACAGTGTTGTTCCACACGAGTGACTTGTTCCAGTGTTGTCTCTATGGATTCATCTCGTAGTTCTATTGGAGGTACCTCGCTAGCTCATAGTAATGAGCTAACTAGCCTGAGGGCTGAAGTTACGGCATTACGCGGTGAGGTTTCAAAAATCCTTGATCTCTTCAGCAAGATCCCCGGACTTACGGATAAACAACTCGCTCCGTCAACAGGAGTTAGCAATGGCGTTTTTTCCAACACTGTTTTGACTAAAAACAGAACGCCAACCAAAGGTACTGATTCTTTATTAAACATTGATTTACCTAATACTTCGTCACCTGGCATTCCAAACGGCCAAGGATTGAGACTGTTACCCAGCAATTCTATAGACTTGCCGTGCAATATTCATAACAACGACAATAATAAGACAGGGGTCTCTGACTTTACTTTTGACTTTTCATTCGGTAATTTAACGGAGGAAGCTAAACGGGTTGGGACCAGACCCAAACAAACACATGTAGCACGGACATATGCACATGTATCTAGAGACAATGTTCAGGGAAATGAAACTGGTTCTAAAGTGAAGTCCAGTACTGAACGGCACAATTTACAGAACTTTTTGGGACAAGAGTGTAAATTTGACAGTAGTTACAATGTGTGCAATTCTGTTTCTAACCTAGGTAATAAGAATACTTTAAAAGATTTAATCTTTTTGTTTGGGATGAAACTTAACAACATCAACGCAGTGAAATTAGATAATGCATATTTGAACTACTGTTTGTCAATTAACATTGTCCCTATGGGTTTGAGATTCTATAAGTTCCCTCTGGGTATTAATGTTAATGTGGAAGTGGAAACGGAATTCAATGCATTATTTGACAATTTCGGTTTCCAATTTATGAAGTTATTAATAAAGCATAATGATGTGAAGCTATGTAAATTAATGATAGAGGTTGAAAAGCTCAACAACCTAATTACACAGGACTTAGCTTTTTCACAATGGGAATCATTATTTTACAAACAGTTTACTACTGCGGACAATAGAGCAAGTAGTGCTTATACACGTAAGCAGAAGAAAGTGAATAGGGACAAGGAACAATACAAGAGAAATATATGTTATAAATGGGACTACAACAAGCTCGATAGTGATGGTAACATACACAAAAATAATGACCAAGCTACAGGGACTCCATTAGATTACACTGATGAACAGTTTTTTCACTCTCCAAGGGGAGGCACCCAAGGGAAGTGGAAAAAGGTAAGAAAATGGAGAAAGAAATATTAGTTAACACCTTTGACCACATTGGTCTTACCCACACAGCAGCTACAGTATTAGGAAATGAACCCATAAGAAAAAATAGACTTGACACATCGAGTAAAGAAACAATGGTTGTCAAGCAGGTTAATAACATCACAGGACATGTTATAGATAAAGAACATATTATTACTGAGGGGACTGTTAGTGAGTACAAAAGTTTTAAAATATACAATTACAGCAGTGTTAAGTTGGAGATAGCTCACTTTAGTCTTCTATCTAAAGGGTTCAATTTCATTCCGACTCCAAAATTTAGGTTGGTAGATAACATTTTGGAATTTAAGAAGTATGTTAGAAAATTAAATTTAGCGTTAATGTTTGGGAATAATAATAATATCAATTTGAACAACAATAAAGGCAATTTAATTAAATTAAAGAAAAAGTACGTACATGCCTATTTGCAACCCCAAAGTCCAAACATTTGATGAACATGTCACCAGGGAAATATATCAAACTTATCAACAGATAAACAAAAGTAAAACTAGATGCAATTTGACTAAAGCAGAACAAGGAACATTAAGTGAGCTGAAACTGACACTAGTATACGTATTATGAAACCGGACAAGGGAGGGGGCATTGTCATTTTTGACACCTTAGCATACAGTGCTATCATTCATAACATATTGTATGAGTCAGGCAATTATTCCCCCATCTCCCTTAATGAAGTGAACACAGCATATAGGCGTATTGACATGTACCTTGAGGAATATTTTTTGGAGTGCAGGATTACTGAAGAAATGTACAGATTTATGGTAGTTGATTACCCCATCTTAGCCACGATTATAGGGATACCCAAGGTACACAAGGATGTAACAGAACCCCGTTCGTCCGATTATATCAGGGAGCAAGTCTAAGACTTTTCCTATAGGAGTGGTTATTGATACTATTCTAAAACCTATATATGAAGACATCAAACATTTGGTGAAGGATTCCTGGGAATTTTTAAAAAATTACCCGGTTGACAAATACCACAAAGGGATTCTTTTTGGTACTGTCGATGTCATTGATCTGTTCAGCTCTATTCCTAAAGAAGAAGGGTTAGTTGCATTTACCAATAGTATAAAAAAACATACGAAATTTACATGGGACAAAATCTCACTCATTTCCGATCTTATGAGCATAGTATTAGACAACAATTTCATTTATCATGATGGTGAGATTTTCAAGCAAACCAGGGGCGTAGCGATGGGAGCAGCTTGTGCCCCCATCTTTGCGAACCTGGTTATGCTTGATTGGGAAGATCAATTCATATTTGACAGTACATATATGGATTCCATTGTGTACTATTCCAGATACCTTGATGACATCTATATATTATGGAATGGTGAACACACTAAATATTTGGAATTTATAGAGTATATTAACTCTAGTAGTGCATACCTTAAATTTACATCTATAGTACAAGATGATGGGGTACCATATCTAGACACATTAGTTTCTGTTGACGAGGGTTGTTTAAAATCTACAATCTATAGGAAGGACACGTTCACCAATTCCTATGTAGACTATAACAGTTTTCATCCCAGAAATATAAAAACGAACATTTTTAAGGGCCAATGCATAAGAGCTGTAAGAATGTGTTCCAAGTACACAGATATGATGAAAGAGATTAAGATTATTATTTCCCTATTTTTGGATAGGGGATATGAGCTGGAACTTATGAACGAAGTATCTGGATATGTTATCAGTCAATGGGGAATAAAATATCAACCCCTACTAGGTACAAACAATGGACTGACAGAAGTGGAAAGTTCAAATAATTTACTATGTAAAGCAGACAACAATGTAATTTCCAATAATTACAACAGAGTGTGTACACTGGAATTCAGTCCCTTTAGTTATATTATTAAAAATATTATTATAAAAAACTGGCGGTTCTTAATAAATGACATGGACATAGCTGAAAAATTAGGAACAGCACCCAGATTTGTCCATAAAATGGGGAAGAACATCAAAAAACATTTAGAGCAGGGTTCAAATAAGAAGTTGATTACACAGGCACATACATACAAATGTGGGAGCTGCAAGCAGTGTTCTAATATTAACGTAAGTAATGTAATAATTTTGGGAAACAAGAACAAAACTACCATCTATCCCCCTAGAGGTAGCTGCAATTCCAATATGTTGGTATATGTTGCCACTTGCTCGGTCTGCCCATCATTTTATATTGGGAAGACCGAGAGAAAGTTAAGACAACGTATATATTCGCATTTATACTGTATAAGAAAGAAGGACATGAAAAATGCATTAGCCAGACATACTATACAAAAGGGTGGTGAACATAAATTTAGTTTCACTATTATAGAGCTAATCAAAAGTGACCCCAGAGGTGGGAATACAAAAAATTATTTAGCTTACAGAGAATTGTTCTGGCAAATATTGACTGATGCTACCAGTTCACCTGGATTAAATGATTTTATCACAGTTAAACCTTTATTAATGTTAAATAGTTAACAGAAGATATACAGTATTAACATGCCACTTATTAATTCTTCTTTTTTGATTGTCTACAGTCTACATTATTTTAAAGTTTCACATTTGTAATATGATTATAAATCTATGCACTATTTTATATAAAGTAGTTTTCGCTACTATTTTATAGTATATAGCTTTAAGAGTAGCCAAATTTGTTTGGCGCCAATTCTTTTTTAAAATGGAGAATGTTCTTTTTGTAATTTGTTCTGATGAAGCTAGCATTGCCTAGTGAAAGCGCTTAACATTTTCTGTACAATTAAATTTATCTTGGTTTTACTTTCCGGTGGATTTATTTTGCTGATTACAACTTGGGTGAATTTGCTCGTGAGGATTTTGCAGTTTGGTTTACAGTGTTGTTCCACACGAGTGACTTGTTCCGGTGTTGTCTCTATGATAGATTTTTTGGTATTCTATACAATAGTAGCAATATGAGCATGCATATCCTAACTGTAAAAGCAAGCATGCATGCACAAATCTGTAGCACAAACCAACTTTAAGAGGCAGGTATAAGACTGTAGTCGGGTTTTTGGGTTCATATACCACAAGCACCAATTAGACAATTCTGCATTTCCTTCATAATATTACATAAGTTAAACTCTATACAAGTAGCATAAATGCCTTGCTGTTAAATGTAATCATTATACTTTGACCAAGCATATGTACAATATATGCATATTGCAAGGATTACTTTAAGCAATCCATAAGTATAGTCTGTAGTTGATAGAACATATACTTAAATAGAATAGTTCATATAAAATAGTTGTATAATTGTGGTTGTACATTGTATGTCACATGTGATGGTACTAATTTTATCTCTGCTTTTTCTCGCACCCCATTTTAACTTACTTTTAATTTTCTATTATGTATTCTCAAAATGCCATAGTGTCACCCATCTGTAACAAATCACTAAATACTTCACAGCAAAGCAAGGGAAGGCCAGCCCAATTTGTCAGCCTGCCCCCTGCTCCACTGGCTCAAGCACCAGTGCCCAGCAATCTGGGACCCAACCTGACAGCACTGCTTCTGCTGCCCCTGCACCCTCAGGTAGCACTGCTCTAGCAGTTGGTGCCATGGTACCCTTTGTGAGTAGTGGTGGAGGTTGGGATTTCATCACCCACCAGGAAATGCCAGGGTTGGTGAGTAGAGCTGTGCACAGCACCATTGGTGTATGCCTATGCAAGATGGAGAGGCTGATGTCCATCATGGTATGTAGGAGGAGAAGATGTCAAGCACTCCAACACCCAGAAAGAGTAAGGGGACAGTGATGACAGTCCAGTGGGTGAGGACTAGATTCTCACTGTCTCCATGTTTTACAGGCATGAGCCTGGGTTGTCCCCTCCCTCACCACAATCATGGTACCCACCAACTTTTTGTGTCCCTCACCAAACCTTTGTCTTGTCTTGTCTGTCTTATTTGTTTACATTTACTTTCTCACCTGTCAGATTTATCTGACCCAGAAATGCCAACGTCCCTTACTCTATTACTGAATTTAAAAAAAAAATGGGCACCTGCACAAAAATATATCATCCCATACATAACTTCCATTTCACACACACAAATTCTTGACAAACTTGATTTTGTCCAATTCGTTATACAACAAGATTGCATTATTGTTATCCCATTTTGTGGAGGTGACTGTCCAAATTCAGGTAATATTCTATACATATTTTAAGTTTACACTGTTAAAGAAATAGATAGCTATGGTTCTTTCCTACATCCCTCCTGCACATTCCAGAATTTTTCCTGTGCTTGCTCTCCATTTCACCACTTTCCTGTCTACCCCATTTTAACACCTATAATGTTGACAAAATTTAGAATCACACACAACACACATAAGTACCAGAAAAAGCAATGGATCCCTTCACTTTTTGGCCTTTATGTTTGCCTGGAGTTTGGTATCACGTACCAATGGCAAGCAACAGTAAGTGGCTCTATAATGCTGTGGTAACCTCTACACAATGCCTCTTAACCCAGCTGTGTTAGGTCAGCACACAAAAAAACACACTGAATGTACTATAAAGAATAATGTCATTGCATTGCCACTGTTTGTTTAAAATTATTAGATACACCTGGATTCCAACCCAGTATTATCTGGGCTCAAAAAGAAAGTGTCAGTGCATTTATACCTTCTGTCACAGAGTCAGCTAAGCAGCAGGTGTGTTTCATACACTCAATGCTAACTCTCAGAATTTTTAGCAATGAGCCCCGCATTTGCATACTGCTTAACTATGCACAAAAATGGAAAGTAGTGTAAAAGTGTACCTCGCATGTTCAAACACTTTGCCTGCCATCATATAAACCCAGTGCCTGCTGCTGAGCTATGCAAAGTCAATATTAGCATGTATTAATGCTATTTATTGTCCATTTAGTCACCATGCCATGAAACTGCATGTGCAAACACAACAAAATGAAGGACCTATCAAAGAATATGCCAGATATTTGCAATGCAGCCATGTGCTACCTCCCCCAATGCAATGTAACCCTGATCTCTCTGTACTTGTTGACAAAAATATCAACTGGGCTACATAAATTAATAACAAAGATTGTGTGATATAACATGCACATGCAGCTGGTAATGTGGAGAACTAAAACTATCCTTAGAATTGAACAGGCCTACACATCCATTTCATGCAGGAACCCAGCATATTCTCTCCAATATCAACTTTCTATGTGCCCATAGCTACACCAACATTGACATGGCAGCTTGGAAAGAACAGTTTGTGGTTAATGAAATGCAAGGCCGACTTGGCTTTTATAGAAGGTTTGTGGATGACCTTTTTATGCTGTGGGATGGTGACAGCAATACTTTCAATCGTTTTTTTTTTTTGTTAAATTAGGTAACAGTACACAATTTTTAAAATTTACAATGAAGAGTTCCTTGTCCACAACTGATTTCCTGGATGTCAGAATTATACAAAAAAAACAACAATCAATTTGATACTGAGATATATAGAAAGGAATGTTACAGAAGTTTTTATTTGCACAGACAAAGTATGCACCCCAAGCACACTTTTAAAAATGTGATTAGAGGCCAAGGGATGAGAACCTCCAGGTTAATAACTAATGATATGAAATTTGAAAAGGAGTTTATGGATATGAAATATAGATTCCTGGAGAGAGACTATAGTGAGACAGAAATTTCTCAAGTGACAATGGATATTAACAGGTGAAGAGAAGTAGATATTACCCCATACTTCTCTAAACAGGAACCCTCTTCCATAACACCAAAGTATATAAAAAACACATTGAGAATACCCATCACTTACTCTAGCAATACACAGTTATTATAAAGGATTTTTGATAAAAACTGGAATATCTTATGTGCAGATGACAAGGTGAAAAGAATCGTGGGGGAAAGACCTAGATATGTCTATAAGAATAAGAAGTGTTTGAAAAGAATATTATGTGGACCACGACTTAGTCGTGAATCAACTAACTCTGAAGAGGGAGTGGTATTTGGTACACACCCATGTGGGAAGCACAGGTTCTGTGACTTTCTTGACAGTACAGGGAAGTTCACCCACCCTGATACAAGGAGGGTATATACATTTAAATTGACAGCACATTGCAACACTATTAATTTACTGTACCTAGCCACCTGTGTATTATGTGACTGTTTATATGTAGGGATGATGACATGTAGACATGAGGGAACACCTCTATGACATCTCTAGGCAAATATATACCAATGCCCTGGGAAGCATACCATGATATGTGATAATGAGCATCACTTCATGTTTTTAGTGATAGATATGGTCATATCCAGTATTAGAGGGGGTGGTATTAAGAATAAAGTTGAAGTCAAGGAACTCAAATGGATAATCAGGCCGCAAGCCAATGTTGGTAAGGGCATCAGTGATAAAATTTGTATTAAACCAGTACTAATGGATAGAAGCATCAGATAACTGTGGCTAGATAAATCATGTATTTATTTTATTATATATTCCATGTATTCTGAATGAAAACTTTTTATAGTAACAATATATGTTTTTATAATATGTATATGCATCTTTAGATAGGCCCATGTACTAGGTAAATGTTTTTTGAAATGTTTTTTGATATGTATTCTCTATTTATGTAGCATATAGCTATTAGATGAATGAACTAGGTGGAAGATGTTTTTTTATGCAGTTTACATCTTGAGTTTACTTAGTGTCAACGAATTTGGCTATGTGCCTTTAAGCTAATTAGTTATTAATTGACTGATTACTTAACTTGAAGGTATATAAACTGCACATTTTGATGTAAGTTTTGTCTGATGAAGTAGCCTTAAGCTACGAAAGCACTCACTTTGGATTAAACTTTTATGTTTTTAGTAGCCGTGGTCTGCAGCCTCCTTTGCTGTTTTTGCGTTGTACTTCTAATTTTGGAGGAACAGTTTGCCTACACCACTTTATTTGTATTTGCTTGTACATATTCTATAATCACATACAGTGCAAGTTCCACATATAAAGTTCCATCATCTAACATAATTTGCAAAGTTATATTTTCTTGTGATATAAATATATGACTGTGGACCAACATATCACTTATGCTTTTTCCCCTCAACACTGTATCTCCTCTAAGAAAGGAACAATACTTCATTGTTAAATTCATTACTTTAATGCTGATAATATTACATTGAGATACAAAAGATAGGTCATTTTTATTCTTGTGTTCCGTATTTTGGTCCTTAAATAATGCTCTACTTGATTTCTTTCTTTACTAGAGACCTGCATATAACAATCGCATGTGGGATAATGCAATAATCCCTGCCCTCCTCTTATTCTAGACTACAGAAACATTGTGGATGCTTTCAGCCCTGTCCATCTCGAAATCAGTCTATGTTCAGTGTCAGTCCTGTATGTCAAGCGCTGTTATATTCATGCATCCTTGTTGTTTGTTGTTAGTGCTTTAATGACGAAGTAAAGATTCAATCTGTTGAAAGAACCTCATAAGGATTATTGCCATCAATACTACCAGCTTTTTCCTGTCTGAAATCAGAAGTACTATAAACACACTATTGATTCAAAATATGTAGTGATGCTCTCATTCCTAAGCTGTGGGGTGCTGAGGCACAGCTCTCTCCCAGTCAGGGAAGGAACAGCTTGGCTGTCAGCATCCAGAAGTAAAGTGATTTGTTCTTCACAGGCAACTTAATGTATGAAATATTTTCTTTAATAATCAACAAAAAACAAAAGTAAGAATAAAAGAACTTTTCTGTTGTTCACCAGCTGCGTGTATTGGCATAGTTTGACAAGCTATTTTGTGAAAATTATCTGAATTCTACTTGCATATTATGTAGTCCAGATAGTAAAATGATGAAAGTAATGCATTATCACAGAGAAAACATATAGTAGTTACTTGTTAGTAAGTTCTTTATGGAACAATATTGAGCTTCATCGTAAGTATCAAATTATATTACATAACTAACTACCTGCCATGTTATGATAATTTTATAAATTTGATTGGGATGCTGAATTCCTTCAAACAGCCAAGCAACAGTTATATGAAACTGTTAAAATGAATGACAAGAAAAATAATCCACACTTTGTGTTAGTAGCTACACTGTTGTATGCACATAATTGAGAACAGTCACTCTTTCTCCTAACAACTTGCTTTTCAGCAGAGGACTCGAGAGAGTTTCCTTTTTCTCATTTATTTGAAGACTGCAAATGCTGTCAGCTATTTTATTTTTAGGTTAAACTGTATTTCTTTTAAAAATGGCCCAAAGCACAATTCTAAATAGTTTTGCCATTTAAGATTATTGAGCATGTTTTTTTTTCAGCTGTTCTGTGCAATTACAATCTCATCATCTGTGCTTTTGTTGGTGTAGTCAAGTAATTTGTCACATTGATGCTACTAGAATAGTTTGCTTACATGTCACATATTGCCAAGCATTCAGACACAACAAAGTCCTTCATCTCTTCTTCCATCATAAACTTGATGTGATTAATGAAATAATCACCAAGATTTGTAGCAATTTATAACTCTGACACTGAAACAATATATTGAATAGTGCAACTGGTTATATGTTCTACATACTGCTGTTTCTAGCACATATTTCCAGCTGTCAGAATCTTAAAGTGTATGAGGCAACACATTGTGAGAAAGGTTTGCATTATATTTTATGTTCAGCTTTGTAACTGTTTTACATTCTTCAGCAAGTATTTTTCCCACTTAATCTACTTTTGCCAACATAATTCGGAAGAACACTAATAATTTAACATTTTTTTCCATGAAATAAAATACAGATGCTTAATTTTGTCAAGTACGAGGAATATGAAAAGCAAATCAAAACATGTAATCACAGATGCACATCTGGCTGTTTGCTTCATATCCACTTCATTGGAAGTAATTTCATCAAAGTTTTATCTTTGAATAAAAGTGATCAGAAATGAATTCTCTTTAACATCTGTATGCATTTATGTTCAGGTTTTTTTCTTATTTCTACATCCATAGGATATATATGTGTGTGTGTGTGTGTGTGTGTGTGTGTGTGTGTGTGTGTGTGTGTGTGTGTGTGTGTGTGTGTATGCATGCATGCATGCATGCCTGTTTGTTTGTCCATCATGCGGTAGTTGTATGTCCATCATGTGGTAGCTGTATGTCCATCATATGGTAGTTGTATGTCCATCATGTGGTAGCTGTATGTCCATCATGTGGTAGTTGTATGTCTATAATGTGGTAGTTCTCTTCTGTCTTGGATTAGTTTCTCTGCTTTCCATATATTGATTTTCAGGGTAGGTTCCATCTTCTCAGTGATATTAACCTGGATAAAGTGAGTAGCCAAATAATGAAGTAAATGAATGAAATAAATTAAATTTAAATCAAAGAATCTGTAAATGTACATTATTTATTTAGGAGTGTTTCTTTTCTGCAAATTTAATACTGTGATGAAAATTAGACTATAGTCAAATTGAGAGATATTCAGGCTTCAATTTTACATAATGAAGTTAAGCAGATATATTTGTCTGCTGATTGGTTTGTCTGTCTGACTGTCTATTTGCTTGTAATGTGGACTGATCCAAAAGGGTCCATTTTTAGCTATGGCCTTGTTACTGAAAAGAGTGATTAATTGTGAATTAATAGAGATAAAAAAGTATCTGGTATACAAAAAATAATCATGTGCAGTTTATTTGCTATTTAAATCCAATCTCAAAGCATAACTTAAATACTGATTTTAAGTATATAGTAACCATAGGATTTGGCAAAAAAGTGTTTTGGTAAGGTTATGCCTATGTTTCACTTTTGCAATATGCACATCAAAGAAAATATAGTCAGTCTTACTGGAAATAATGCCTGTCTGCCTTCCTACCCCTCCAAAAATAGTTACCTTCTGTGAACCACTCTGGTGTTAAATTGGGATGAAAAGTAAATGCGCAGGTTTCCACAGACATATATCACACTGCTGAGGCCTGGGAGAAGAAACCAAAGCACGTTGATAAAATCAACAAAGAGCTAAAAGGACTTCACGTGCAAGGAATGGACAGCCAAAAACTAAACAGAAGAACAAAGTGTTGTTACAAGTCAACACTACTGAGCACAGCACTCTGTCAATGGTCACACATATCCTGAACAGACCAGCACAGACAATTGCTTACTGAGTGCAATGCTCATGCTTGACTGTTACAGAAAGTGAAAACAAAAGTATGCACACTAAATCTACAAAGCCAGAATAATAAATGCTTATTTTAAGAAAATGACATCAGCCACCTTTATCCACAGCCAACCCCCACATGCAACAATTGAATACAACTTTATTAACTGCTATACATCATACAGAATGTAATAAAATAAAAACAGCAACAGTTGGACAAAATTATTTTAACCACCCCCCATACAAAGATATGATCAATTTCCACATCAGTCCCTTAACTAGTTTAACCATGTATGCAAAAGATGTAAATGCCACCAGTTCCATATTGATCCTTTCAGTATGTTGTCCATGTATGCCCAAGCAATTCACTGATATCAAATGAAACATTTCTCCCAATGACACCTTCAGTAGTATGCACAAGCACCAACATGAAACATTTCCCCTCTATGACCCCTTCTTTACATTGTTCATGTCTGCACAAGCATTTAAATGATATCAACATGAAACATTTCCCCAATGCCTCCCTCCAGTAGTATGTCCATGTATGCACAAGCACTTCACTGCCACCAAAATGAAACATTTCCCCCATGCCCCTCATATGTCCATGTATGCACAATCACTTCACTAACAATGAAATTAAATATATCTCCAATGATCCCTTCAGTAATATATCCATGTATGCAAAAGCACTTCACTGATAGCAAATGAAAGAGTTCCTCCAAAGACCACTTGGGTAATCTGTCCATGTATGCAGAAGCACCAAAATGAATTTTTTCCCCAATGACCCCTTCAGTAGTTTGCACATCCCTACACAAGCACTTCACTGACACCAAATTAATCATTACCCTCAATGACCCCTTCAGTAGTATTTCCATGAATATGCATGCACCATTTCCTCATAATGACCTTTTCAGTAGTTTGTCCATGTAGGTAGAAGCACCAAAATGAAACATTTCCTCTAATGACCCCTTCAGTAGACTGTCCATGTATGCACAAGCATCAAAATTAAACATTTCTTCCAATTAATTTGTCCGTGTATGGGCAAGCACCAAAATTAAACATTTCACCCAATGACCCCTTCAGTAGTTTGTTGGCATCTACACAAGCACTTCACTGACACCAAATGAAACATTGCCCTCAATTACTGCTTCAGTAGTATTTCCATGTATGCACATGCACAATAATGAAACATTTCCTCTGAATGACCCCTTCAGTAGTTTGTCCATGTATGCACAAGCACCAAAATGAGGCATTTCCCCTAACAACCATTTCAGTAGTTTATCTATGTCTGCACAAGCAATTTACTGATACCAAATTAAATACTTGCCCCAATGACCCCTTCAATAATATTCCTTGTACAGAGAAACACCAAAATGAAACATTTTCCCCAACAACCTTCTGTGTACTCCATGGTGTTTCATTGTGATGAAAGTAAAAACACCAATGGCCATAGGCATATGTCATACAGCTGAACAGCCAAGAATCTGGGTGAAGAAACCAAAGTGCACTGATAAAATCCAAAAGGAAACAAAGATTACTTGCAGACTCAACAATGAAGGCATCACAGCCAAAACTTCAACTAGGGAACCAAGAAGTGTTTGATTACAATAGTACTTGATGAGATACTCTGCCAGTGATCAGTTGCTATCACATGCATCTTTCACAAACAACCACTTAAGCAGCACTTATGCCTAAATGTGAAAGTAAGTGAAAACAATATAGCCATTTTGTTCCATTTAGATTGACTGTAACCTCTTCATTACACATACACAGTCATTTTTGTCAGAAATAATCACCCATACTCAGCAGTTACAATATTTGATTCTGTTACAAATAGACTGGGAAAGTATTTCAGCTGGCTTCACAAAGTGCACACCACCACTAAAAGCCAGAATAATTACTGCTTAAACTGAACAAATGATGAAACTGTCAACCACTTTCATCTGTAGACAGACCCTGGACCCAGCAATTCAAGTCAGCATTATTGACTGCATACACCTCAGATATCAAAATGTAATAAAGTAAAAAAAAAAAAAACTGGCTACATTAATTTTAGTTTCCCACCACACACACATGAGAGCATCAATTACAGGCAATTGTATGACTATTTTATTTATTTATTTTATTTTACACTTGTTAAGTGGGAAAAATCCAGCTGGACCAGGTCCATTTTCAGTGGATGCCCAGGTTGAAAAGCTCCACAATTAAGATATAGTAAGAAGTTAATACAATGATAAAAATACAAAAAGGGAAGACAGTAGATTCCTTACAAACAGAGATATTCAATAATTTGTTCACAATAGTTAACAGGCAATGCAAGACTGAAATACAGTTAGATTAATATTTTTTCTCTAAAAACTGCATTTTACCTGGTTTTGGCCTAGCACTCAAGTGTGGGGTCATTTATTGCACGGTTGTGATTATTTTGCTGCTTGTGTATCTCTGCTACCTTTAAACTACAACAAAAAGAAAAAAAAATCTTGCTTTTTTCCCACTTTCTGAAAGTTAAGAAAGTTCAGTTATAGATTTCCTGTTCTGAACTGTTTGGAAGTTTCTAGAAGGCCAGTGCTTGCTTGGGCTAAAAGGAAGTCTCTGTGTTCACCAGTGGGAGTGGTTAACACTGAAGAGCCTGCCTGTCCCTGGAGGAGTGGTTACTACCTAGAAGCTGTAGTTTTATTGGCCATTTTAGGTCAATTCTAAACTCCTTGATCTGTCTCTCTTAAAACTTGGCTGCCTCATGGTTTTGGCATCTTTTCAGGCTTTCTAGTTGTTGCTTGAAGCACCTACCAAGGGGAGAAAATGCTGAGAGAAGAAAAGGAGCCACTTTTGTGAATTTATGTATTTTCTTCTGATTTTTTGTTAAGTTTTACTGCTTTGCTGCCTACTTTTTGACATTTTCCGGCTTACTAAAGTTTATATCTGTAACAGTAACAGTACTTGGAACACATCTAGAGCCTGTTTACTGCATTTCCTGTGTTGCACTTAATTTTAAATCATTTTTTTTTCTCTAAAAACTGCATTTTACCTGATTTTGGCCTAGCACTCAAGTGTGGGGTCATTTATTGCACTGTTGTGATTATTTTGCTGCTTGTGTATCTTTGCTACCATTAAACTACAACAAAAAGAAAAAAAAAAACAAAAAAAGCTTGCTTTTTTCCCACTTTCTGAAAGTTAAGAAAGTTCAGTTACAGATTTGCTGTTCTGAACTGTTTGGAAGTTTCTAGAAGGCCAGTGCTTGCTTGGGCTAAAGGGAAGTCTCTGTGTTCACCAGTGGGAGTGGTTAACACTGAACAGCCTGCCTGTCCCTGGAGGAGTGGTTACTACCTAGAAGTTGTAGTTTTATTGGCCATTTTGGGTCAATTCTAAACTCCTTGATCTCTCTCTCTCTTAAAACCCTACAACTCTCTTTTTGCGAGATTTTGCACACTGAGCAGCGTCGGGCAGCGCCGCCTAAACAGGTTTAAACTATTCCAGGCTCCACAAAGTCTGCTCTTCACTTTTTCCCTTAGAACTGTTCAAACTCTCAAAGTAATCACTCTATTCTCTTTTTAAAGCCCTGCACTTGCTCAGCTCTTATAAGGAAACACTAACTAAAGCACTACACCCTCCTTGACTTCTCATAAGTATTAGGCTCCCGATTGGTCCTTCCTGATCAAGTGAAAAATTAGTTCCCTTCCCTAATCTGATCAGTAAAAAATCAGTTCCCTATACTAATCTGGTATGTCCAAGGGTCAGTTTCAAGGTTACTCTCCAGTCCAGCTGGTGAATCTGGGAATTTTGAGGCAATGTTACAATTGCCTTATGTACACAGACAACCCTCTCCTCCTTCCAACAAACTCTAATACATGTGAGAGATGCAGTTACACAGCCAAACTGGAGGCAGAGCTCTCTCAACCCAAGACTGGCACAGTCAGTCAGGAGGAAAAGGTAACCACCCACACCACAAATCCAGTCTCACACAGACCTATTGCATCTGCATACCCAACACATAAACATACAAAAACATACTCGGAGTCTCTAAATAAAATTCTGCCTAAACAGCAAAGACCTCCTAAGCAGATATCCAAGCAACAGCCACCCTTCAGAATACAGCCTCCTTTCCCTTGGGTCAGTAATATTTCACCCCTTTGTATCTGTAATTTAACATGACAGTAACTTTGCCAGCAAAAGAGAATCTATGTGTGGAAATATTCAGCATGTGAAACATCATGATAAAGAAAATTCCTTTATTTATTTATTTACTTATTGTAACCCATCTTCTTCCCCTAGATACACCCTGTTTGGAAATGTATTATTGCCCATCAATACAGCATTGTTTGACTCAAGAATTACATCTGTTCCTCAGATTTTTACACTCTGGCATAACGATATATAATAATAGTAAACATAACTAATAAAGAAAAATATGTCAAGTTTTTGATGATTCTATGATCCAATAAAACAAAACTATGTTACTGTTATTAACATATTCACAGAAATTTTCTGACTTCTTTCTCATTATTTATCTGAATCGACATGGTTGCTAACAAAAATATGAAATATATATGTAAAGGAACTCGAGCCAAGCTATCAAATTGTGTCAAAAATGCAATTTTATTCATCTTTTCTTTTGGCGAGTTCGGAATCCAAAATGCACTACATGCATGGATTATTTTTGCTGCACACTTTTTAATTACATATACATCCAAATTACTGCAACCTTCCATTTTTTTCACATTTCAGTTTTGTCCCCCTTGATCACTTACATTTTGCACTAAACAATAATGCATATCCCACAACGTGTACCTTTTCTCCATGTTCGTAGTAATGCCGCACTCATTAGCTGCTCAATAAAATTCATTATAGTTTGTGGTTAGTTTGTATGTTGGTCAGTTTATCTTGGTAGAAAGCCACCTGCTGAATGGAGTCAGGATGTGAGACTTTTTAAAGTTTCTATCTCCTGTATATTAGTCTTATTTTTTTTAATAAGAAATATGAGTGGTTATTTTTCCCATATAACCCCTTGAATGTCTTCCTCTCTAATGAGATATTGCAAGAGAAGAAGTCTTTATGAACACATACACTCTTAGTAGTTGAGCAAAGCTTACATTTCTGTTATAGTGTGATAGAAAATTACCTTTTCTGATAACTCATTTCTTTACAACATAGACACAAAAATGGCAGCAAAGATACTTTATCCCATTTGTCAAGTTACTGCCATCTAACCACTCAAGGGTAGCTCACAAGGCAAGAGAGGTCCAAAATGCATTTTTCTCTTTATTGTTAGGTTCACCAAAAGTCTGTTCAAAACTCTGTCACCAATATTGAACTACTACCCCCCACTGAATAATATTTGTAGGTTACACAGATCATGTTTTTCCCTTTATTAAATAATCTGTAAAAATGTCAGAAGCATCATAATGCATGGCATATATTTTATACAAGATAATCCTGCCTTATTTATCTACTGATACATGTTGATTGGGATAATGGAATAACAAAAATGAGGTTGTACATTGACCTTCATTGACTGATATCCACTGAGTGTTAATAAATTAAAGTCAGCCTTATTAAAACATGAGATACACATAATGCCTTTTACAAATGCATCTGAACACTTTTACTAAAACCTATTCCCTTTAATGCTGACTTGTCCGAATGAACTTACAGTCTGTCAAAAAGCATTTTGTCAGTTATTGGTTTCTTAAAACATTGCCTTTGACCTTAAGACCCCCTTACTTAAAGTGCTGCAACATCTGGAGAGGCTGTGTCAGTGCAGACATGCACATTTAACTGCATTGCCAAGTTCCACTCTCGGCCATGCACATGGTGACAGTGCTATCTCGCAGAGCAGGCTACCTTGTGCGCTGACCCATCCCACATCATGTACACACAATCTGCATAATGTTTATTGCAGTTAGAACAGCACTCGTTACACACACACACACACACACACACACACACATACACACACACACATACCATTTGCACAAGTAATGAGAACTGTGGCTTGCCCTTTGTACTTTATTATTTGGGATGCATATTTCTGATGAGCAATGCAGGCAGTCTATGCATAGGTAAGCACAGCCTAGTTGTAAAATTGCATGTAACATTTGGTAAAACAGTGTCTATTCACACCAAATAGTATGAGAAATTTAAAAACACACCCATGGCAGAATATCCATATAAGTAAATAAATGATATAACACGTGAAAAAAAAATTGCTTAATACTTATAGGAGGCCCATTCGATCTACCTAACTTATGACCACATTTAAAGCATACTAAGGAGCTTAAGGGAACCATAAGGAAGCTCAAAGCAGAGTATAAAGTTAAAACAGACACTTAAACAAAAATTTATCTACAAATCAAATATATCAGGAAGTTAAAATCCAACACAAGACAATGTTCAGAGCTAGTTCTCAGTACTGCACACACTGACAAAAAGCAATTAACTAATATCTTTGCAAATTTTACTTCAGTTACATTTATAAATATTCCCCATTTTTTACAATCCCACCCAATCTCAACCCCCCTTTAATTACTGTGAATGCTTTCTCTCAGCCCTTTCAAAAGGTAAGAACACCTCGCTCATATGCTCTGATAACATAAAAGCTTGCCTGAAAATCAATGGCAAATATGGTCCTTGGTTTCTCAGGGTAAAGGCCTGTATCATATAAGGGGTCACATGATTTTTAGTATGAAGAAGCTACATATGCTCTCCTGCTTGCTGTAATGTAGGATTGTTATGCATGGCCCGATGACACAGTGCCACAAATTTTATGATGTGTAGCATCATGACTAGTGGCAGTGTGCACAACCTTCTGTACACACATGTCTGTTAAGCAGTCTCCTCTAACATTCTTCTGCTACTCCTTTCCACTTCATTCATTTATGGCAGTCAAATCCAATGAAGGTAGTATCTCAAAGTGCAGATTTTACACATTCCTGAATCACTCTGCTATACAATTTATTTACCCTCATTTGCATCATTTGAATAATGATGCTAATTATATCTCATTATATTTCATTATCATATAATATGGACAACTATGTTGTTTAGCCTTTCCTTTCATGCTAAGCACATCTATCAGTCACTCAAACACTTTGTGTGGCTGTTTCTTGTGCACAATTGCCAGGCTCCATATTGAAATGTCAGCACTAGAAATGTCAAATGCCAACAAGATGATAAAAAAAACATGGAGAAGAACACAAGCCCCAACCCCCCATGAAATTATACATATCATCTCTGAGAATACAGTACATCAAAGAGAAGAGAATATTCTGTGAAATGGCATCTCAGACTCTGTATATGTAAGTCCAATCTTTCAGCCATGCAGTCATCATATTTTGGGACTCACTCTAGGGGGTGCCAACATTTCAAATGATTACAGTTTCTGAATCTGTGTTATTCTGAAACTGCAGATGAATGTAGTATGCAATAATTATTTCTATTTTTTTTTTGTTAAGCGGTTATTTCTTCTATAACTGAGTTAGTGTTAGTTTCAGTTCTAATTTGTAAGGATACAAAGTTCCATTGTTTACTTATATACAAAACTAAACTTTATAGTATTTGGATTTTCTTTGTTCTATGTATTTGTTAAATTGGAATAGAAATGAAGACCAATTGATGTGCATTTTTGCTATGTATGTTGCTGTCCTTTAACATTGCATTCTTCTTTTTTTCATTTTTAAACTCATCCATGCCTAGTTGACAGTATTGATAACACTGTGTTGCCTATATAGACTGTACACATAAGTTGCAGGATATATTCTTGACAGAATCTGTAAACTTTATAATTTTGTCATATAATAACCACTATCAGTGTATTATAAGTTCATAGGTTGACAGATGATTAATAGGTTAATAGCACAAGACCCTTTATAAGCCTAGCAAATAACACACAAGACATGAAAATATTATATCTTAATTCCCCACATAGGGGATAGGGTAGTATCACAGTAGTCGATCATTGGGTGTTGGAGTGCCGAGTCATTTTATAAACTGGATCTGTCAATAAGGGACATGGGGTTACCCCAGGAATGAATTTATGGTTCCCATCAAGTTATCCAAATTCTTTTTGAAGAAAGTGAGAGACAAGTTTTGCTTTACAATGATGTGAAGTTTATTCTATAGATGAGATAGTCTTTTGGATATGAATCTATCTGCCCAGCAAGTTCTTTTAGAGTCAAAAATAAGGTTCATGTCCATATAATGTGTAACCCTCATACAATTATTCTTGAGAATATATAACATTTTCATCAAGGCTGGATCAGAGAATGCCTTGTAGGTCAGGCATATGTCACCTCTTAATAAACTATATGAGATGGAGTAAAGGGACAAGGCTATTAGTCAGTCCACATAAAACATGCCTTACACTTTGTATTTTTTAAGATGAAACCTCTGAGCCCACTCCAATTGGTGTAAGTGCCTTGTTAGGTATGTGCAGATGGAAGCAGTGTACTCAGTTATGGGCCTGATGAGGGCTGATTAGAATGGCACTATGACTTCCTTTGATCTTGATGCCATGCCTTTACTTATAAGTTGAACCACAAAGAAAGACTTTCTCACTAGCACAGCTACCTGGTACAAAAAAAAAGTTAAACCAGACTAACTAAATAACACAAACTAAGAAAAATCCATAAAATAAAATAATACCAAACAAGTTTAATACACATATACATTAAACAGTAACCACTTTCATCTCTCAGTCCGAGACTTCATCAGACTAAATAACGCAATACAAACTTTCGCTTAAGTAAAGAGAGAAAGTCGTAAAACAGTTGATGCATTAATTAATGCTTTAACCTTCCCCTTCTCAGAAAGGCAACAAAATCTTCATGGTTGTTTAAACCTGTTGGAAAACATACATTTAGTCTCAAATATTCACACCCACCAAGTTCATCTTCAGCATTAAACATTCTTTTGTACATTTTCACATCATCCAAAACTAAAAACTTGAAATCTACTTTACAATTACTAAATTTATAATCCTTCCCAGTGCATTTTTCTCATCGCCCACCAACACTGCATGTCAATGCTTGTACATTCTCTTATACAGTTCTTGAGTGGTGCACCCGGGCAAGCATACCACCAAATATACCACAGATTTAGATTTACATGTATAACATCCCTTAATGGAAATGTTATAATTGTTAAAGCAAATTTTGTTGGCATCAGTAAATAAATAAGTAAATTATGGGTCATATAAGTCTCCTAGTTAATGAATGGTAGTTGAAATTACCTATAGATATGGTGTTAGGCTGATTGTTAAAAGATTCCAGTAGTTTTAGGTAGGAGATGTGGTTTTCCAGACTCATGTTAGGGATTCTATAGCTAGCAAAGATATGATTGGGGTCATACTGATGATTAGATGGGCATGATGCAGCTCAAACAAGTCATGTTTTTGGACCAGTCTAGCAGTGTACTTGTCCTTTATGAACATTAAGACACCTCCTTGCTTTGTTTTACCCACAGCCTACCAAGATCAAAATGTATGAAAGATATTGTAGCCTTTGAAACAGGGCTGCTTTCTATGGTATTGAACCATGTTTCCATGACTGCACATAAGTCTCTATTCTCAGGGGTGAGGAATGCTTCCAGGGAGTGTATTTCTTTATTTATTTATTTTATTTATTTTATTTTATTTTATTTTACATTTGTTGGAGTAAATTACATACAGGGTAAGATAGGTACATATTAATACATTATTGTAATAACCAACATAGTTGCAAGATAGCATCCATAGACAAGACATTATTAGGAGAAGATGAGAAATTTACTTATACTAGATAGTCTAACTTGATAATGAGGGGGAAAGGAGTTAGGAAGTATAGAGAAGGTTGCAAGATTTATTATAGGGGTAATTATTTAAACTCCTAACAGTAGTGCCTTTAAGTAGTCATGAGTGATTTTTGTTATACTGGAGGATTTACCAACTAGACATGGCTTAAAAAAGGTACTATGGGGATAAAGTATTTACAACTATCTGGAAGCCAAGTTATGAAAAGTGCAAACTACCTCTGGCAAAGCATCGTGGTTTGTCAATTATGTCTCCCCAGGCTGAAAGATATTGGATCTCCTTGTTGTAACACCAGACAGTTGATGAAGTGAAACATTTTTTGCTGGTACTGTGGCATCATCATTGGAGTAGTAGGATGCTACTCAAGGCTAGATTCATATCCACCTGAGACACATATTCAGAGAGCTCTATCATGTCTTTCTTCATATAGCCCATTAAGGTATGTCTTGGGTCATTTACATCACGTGGACTATGACTGTGCCATAGTGGTACTTGTGATTTAAAGACCTA